>NW_012119043.1:3927179-3987522 GCF_000951035.1 Colobus angolensis palliatus | reverse complement strand
AAAAAAAAAAAAAAAAAAAGAAACCCAACACCCAAGACACGACGTGAATGCAGCATGATTCTCCCCACAGTCAGCCTACTGACTATTCAGCATCTTTCCTTTCCTACAGGCTTCCTCCCCTCCATGCACAAAACTCCTCACAGTGATAAATAAAAAGTGTACTTTGAATAGCCAGCTGCTGCTTCCTCCTCCACCAATCAAGTTATTTCTCAGAGAGAGAAGCTTGTGAGTGTCTTCCAGGCATTATTTGATTAAGTTGACAATATTATGTGAGCGATGGTTGAGTACCCACTGCGAAGTACTTTGGACCAAATTGATTTGTGTAACGAACACTTGCTCTGTCTCTTCTTGCAGCCTGAATAGCGGTCTTGATTTAGCCAGTAATGCTGGGCACCGAGTGAATTTACAGGGTCCACGGTCCCTCTCTCTCTCAATCTGCAGAGAATAGCAGGGCAGAGCATGGGCTGGCATAATTCAATACATTGTACTATAAGCTCAGAAAATAATATCGCAGAGCTTTGCAATATACCTATTTGATTTGATTTGTAAACCTGATAAAAAAGCAATCGAGAAAAGTTCGGGGGAAAATATATATGTTCTAAGCAAAAATGTAACTATATTGAATGTGTACAAAGAATCCAAAGATGGTGGCGGGTGGGGGAAGAAAAATCATGCATACTAAATCAACTTCATACCCTAAATTAGACAATATTGCACATTCTCCATTTAAAACGAAGCAAGATTGTGAAAAGTTATTTTCCATTAAAAGTAATAATAATGGTAAGCCCAGGGAATGTGCATTAAAACCCACACTTTGGGTTTTCTCACAATCCTACTTCAAAACAGGGTTTGTACAGATCCGCCCAGCTTCCCGCTTTTTCATTTCAGCTCTGTCGGCAAACAAATAAGTTAATCACATAGCTTTGGATGTAGTTAATGCCTCATTCCGAGCCTGGCTGCGCTGATTCCACAGCCAGGTGACACAGATTTAAGAAATACATCACATTTCCCTGCCACTCGAATAAATTCAATGCTCTGCTCCAGTGATGAAATTCCTCTGAAAGGAGAAGGGCTAGAGGACAGAGAAGGGCTGACTCCCAAGTCCTTTGCTATTTTTATTCCTTGGGAAAATATAGGATGAATGTACAAGGGGTCAGGTGTTTAACACATCAGTAAAGGAGACAGCCTGTCTAGGTGTCTGTATTAGTCTTCTCAGGCAGTTATAACAAACTATCATAGGCTGGGTGGTGTAAACAACAGACATTTATTTCTCGCAGTTCTGGAGGCTGGCAGTGCAGAATCAAGGTGCCCGCCAACTCAGTTCCTGGGGAGGGCCCTCTTCCTGGCTTGCAGATGAGTGCCTTTTTTTTTTTTTTTTTTTTTTGAGATGAAGTCTTGCTCTGTCCGCCAGGCTGGAGTGCAGTGGCGCAATCTCGGCTCATTGCAAGCTCCGCCTCCCAGGTTCAAGCAATTCTCCTGCCTCAGCCTCCTGAGTACTTGACATTACAGGCACCTGTGGCCACCACGACCAACTGATTTTTATATTTTTAGTAGAGACAAGGTTTCACCATGTTGGCCAGGCTGGCTTTGAACTCCTGACCTCGCAATCCACCCACCTCAGCCTCCCAAAGTGCTGGGATTACAGGCGTGAGCCACCGCGCCCGGCTGTGGGTGCCTTTCTTCTGTGTTCTCAGAGGGCAGAGAGAGAGAGCAGCTCTGGTATCTCTTCCTCCTCCCGTATGGATGCTAACTGCCTCATAGGGCTCTACGCTCGTGGCCTTAAATTAACCTAATTACCTTCCAAAGTTCTCATTTCCAAACACCATCCCTTTGGTGGTTACGGCTCCAACATATGACCTGGGGTGAGGGGCACAATTCAGTCCACAGCTGTGTCATTGAGGCAGCGCCTACAAACACCTGCACATAAAGCAGTCTTTGTCCTGGGGGCTTGAAATCAGGTACTCACTTATCCAATCATTCAAAATATATTTACTGAGCACCTTCTATATATCAGATCCCGGGGATACAGCAGGCAGGGTTGGAGGTTGGTGTCTGCTTACCAGAAAATAGAATGACAAGACTCCAAAAAGCACTCTTTCTCCTCCTCTTCATGTTGTAAAGATTTGGCTTTTGGTTCCAGGAATAAGTAGTTAAAATACATAATAATAGGCCGGGTGCGGTGGCTCACCCCTGTAATCCCAGCACTTCAGGAAGTCGAGGTGGGTGGATCACAAGGTCAGGAGTTCGACACCAGTCTGGCCGATGTAATGAAACCCTGTCTCTACTAAAAGTACAAAAAAGTAGCTGGGTGTGGTGGTGTGTGCCTGTACTCCCAGCTACTTGGGAGGTTGAGGCAGGAGAAGTGTGTGAACCCAGGAGGTGGAGGTTGCAGTGAGCCGAGATCACGCCACTGCACTCCAGCGTGGGCCACAGTGTAAGAGTTTGTTTTCAAAAAAAAAAAAAAGAAAAAAAAAGAAAAAAATGTATATATAATAATAGCAATAACAAGACACATTTATAGACTTCAAAACACAATTATCCGGATTTGATTTCCAACTTCACTACTTCCTATCTGTGTGAACTGGAGCAGGTTACTTAAAAGAAGTGAGACTCAGAGAGGTTATCTAGAAAATATGAATACTATTGGCATCTACCCCAAATGAGTCAACACCTCTAAAGTGCTTAGGCTGCTTCCTGGCCCATGATTATTATAATAACCACCATCCTAGAAGAGTGGCTGATTAATACCTCAGTGCCATTGAATAAATCCTGGTTGAGTGATTAGCATTCTATTAATCTCTTCGCATTGTCTGATGACTCAGACAAGAGCATTCTATTATTGTACCCATGTTATGGCAAAGAAATTGAGGTTCAGAGGGCCTCAGAGCTTCTTTGGGATGTTTAATCCCTACATGGGAGGCAGTATGGCAAAGTGGCTTAGAGCCCTGGCATTGCAATGCCCTGGGTCAAGTCCCTGAATGGCATCTAAAGAAGATGCAACAGCACTCAGGACACTTGGTTATTAAAACTCAGACCAGTCCACTTTAAAGCTTCCAAAATCAATGTGATTAAAACTCTCTTCCTTTTGCTACAGATCTGTAGCCCAGTGCACCTACAGTGGGCATAGAGTGTTTCTTGCCTGTTGGCTTCAAACTCCCCTTCCTCCTCCTTCCCCCATTCAAGACTGGGGGCTGAGAGAAGGAACCTAGGAGGCAGAAGGCAGCTAATGAAATCAAATACATCCTGGTGATGAGGAGTGCCTCTCTTTGCCTCCAATCTCATTCTGCTGGGACTTAGCTGTCACTGGTGCCTTCCATGGATGTGGTGGGGCTGTGGAGTCTACATTCTTGGGTTACTTAGGGCACTGATCAGCCATCCTCTGTCATTCTCCATAGTTTCCCAGGGTCTTGTGTTTTCAAGGCTGCTGCCAATGGCCATTGCTTCCAACTCTCCTTTCAGAGGAGGCTCCTCTCCTTCAGCATTTGGCCTCCTGGACACTCCGAGAACTCCTACCCTCTTCTGTAACTTGAGGCTCTTTCAAGAGCCAGAGGAACCACAGGGAACAGGTGGCAGGGACCCTAATGCATTCTCAGCCACAGCTCTTACCCATCCTGCTGCTTTGCATGACACCAGCAAGCCTCCACCTTTATAAATCCCCAGATAAAAAGCAGGTACACGTCTCCATGTCATGACATCCTGCACCCAACTAATACTCCCAAGAATGTTGCCTCTGTCTTCTGTGTTAATGGTCTCATAAAAATGAGCTGCCTTGTTCTCTAGCTTAGCAATCTTCCAGCAGGCTCCCTTTCTGGCTGACGCCTCCACCTTTTCCTCCTGCAGTTTTTTTCTTTTCATTTTTTCCCTCATCCCCTCTTAACCTCCCAGTTTTCTTTAATTACCTGTCCCACTCAGAAATCAAGGCCAACCTATACATCAATTTAACACAAAAGTTCATATTTTCTACTGAGTCCTAAATTCCACTTAGCTCAAAGATTTTCCCAATATATTATGCAAGATTTAAATGAACCAAATGGCAATTCTATACATTATGCTAATTTTCCAGGCCTAAGAAAACTGCTGAAAGCACAATTCAGTTGCAGAAAATGGATGACGAATTTAAGATGGCCCCAATCTCACCGAATATCCCTGGGTTTTCCTGACTAATTACTTCTTTCTTTGTATTAATATAAAAGCTTCAAACAGAGACAAGCACTCCAAGAGTTTTGTTCTAGGACTACTGGGGTTTTTCCAGGATATGCTGAGACACAGAGATATCATTCTTTGTGAACGCCAATATGTCTCTGAACAAAAACTTGACAGTGAAAGAATCCTGTCACATAAAATGTACAATTTCTGCAAAGTGACACTACTCAGGATATTTCTGAGTTTCTCAGTAGGCTAATTTCTCCTGCATTGGCAGGTGGGGAGGAGAGTAAGTATATGTTAGGAAATGGAAATGCTAAGAAATGTACTCTGAAAATAGAAATGCCTGCATCTCCTTTCTACTTGGCTCTTCACCTAGACGGGGATAGCATGCTTTTTCTTTAAAGTGCTATAGAGTGAATAGTGAGGCATCATAAGCCATGTTGCACATAAAAGCAGCCATGGGGTCATATGTACACACATGAACCATGAATATGGCTGTGTTTTGATAAAACTTTATTCGTAAAAGCAGAGACAGTGGGCTATATTTGGTCTGAGCTCCATGGATTCCCTTGTTGGTTCTCAGAGGGACAAATACTCTGTGTCTACACTGTTCAACTCAGCTACCATTTTAAGATCCGCTTGTATAAAGAACATTTGCTAGATGTGGGGACTAAAGGATGAAGAAGACATAACCTGAACCTGTAGGGAGCTCCTAGCTTTGTGGGGGGAGAAATGAATAAACCATACGGTCACAGGGCAACGGGTGAGTTCCCTGATTGAAAGACATTTGGATACATAATTCAGCCAGACGGGAATATGTGAAATTTCTTGGGAAAAAAGTCTTATTCATCCTGAAACTCAGCAGTCACACATTAGCAGAACTCAGGAGCAAACCTTTAGGTCCTCTAAAAAGAGTTCAAACTTTTAAAATGAAGAAAGGGAAACATTCGCTAGTCTTGGAACCATCTCTCATCTAATTAGGCCATTTGTGGCTCCAGTGAGAAGAGGGTGAGACTTGGGTGGTAGACATGATGCTGTGTGACTGACAAAGTCACTTTCTGAAAAAGGAAGGACGACCCTTGCCCCTCTTGTCTTGGGTCATAGAGAAACACATTAGATGATGCTCCAGAACATACCTTGGCTGTTCCAAAGTGTTATGCATCTGCAGTAGACAATTTTTGCTTTTTTTTTTTTGGATACTCTACATAAAAATGCAAGATTTGTTCCCATAGCAGGATGACAACGTGAAATCCAGAGTAACAACAAGACTTTTAGTCATTGGGGGGGTACTTTCATTTAAGGAGACGGGAATTCAAGCCCACCATTGGTCAATTTCTCACTGTGTCACGTTTCTGGAATGAAATTTTCTGCAGCCAGATAAGCCGAAGACGTGAAATTTGGTGGCCATGCAGGCACCCATCAAGTGTAAAAACGCAAGGCTCAGAGATGTAGGGAGGGTGGGTAAGCCAAGAAGGCCACTCCCAGTAGGGGGTTCTTGAGAGTCTTTAGCAAGGTGCAGATTTTGCAGCCTGAAAAGTTCACAGGTTTGCCTCCGGTTGGAGATGTAGAGAGACTTACATGAACCACATTGGTCTTTCTCCAGGGATAGCCTGCTGAACATCTCTAAGTCATCTGGGTAAGGGTGTAGAACACACAGATTTCTGGGCCCTATTCCAGAATGACCCATTTATACTCTTATGGACTCAAGATAAATCTTTTAAAATAATCTTCACAGGTGACAGATAGGATCCAGTCTTTTAAGAAGCCACTGTCTGATACCTTTAGGGAGGCAATCCTGTAATCGTGTAGCATTTGACCGACAGTTAACCCAAGGCAACTATTTGACCTTGGACATGCTACTTCACCCCTGAAGGCCTTTCTTCCCACAGCTTTAAAATGGGAATTTATGAATTCATTCACTGGAAGAATGCTGATTGAGTACCTCCTAAGCACCTGGATAAGAACCAAAGACTAAGGAGGGTAGATGAAAAGCGAAAGGCCTGCAAAGTTCTTACCCCAGCTTCTGGCACTGTGTGGGTACACAGTAGACATGAGTCATGAAAATTCATTCTTAACTACCCTCCATATATCTACCTTGGAAAGCAAAATCACTGTTTAGAGGACAGAGTGCAAGCCTTGGATTGGGTCTCCTGTGTATCAGGGTTTGCACACAGCTCCTGGGCTGCTCTTAATTTGCGAGGCATGCGTTTTCCCTGAATTAAAACCTCCACCTAAAAGGAAAGACTTTTATATTTTTAAGGCAGATGGGGTTGGGGTTGGAGGCAGGTGATGTTTCAAATGGTTTCTCTGACTGAAGTCAAGCAAGACTTCCTTATGGATCTCAGATGTGCCCTAGTTTCTATGAGAACATATAAAGGAAGAGAGGGAGAAAGACAGACTAGGTGAGAAAGAGAGAGACTGAGAGAAAGAGATGTATAATGTATATAACATAATACAATCACAAAGCAGAATTTCATGGCAGATATAACATTCTGATGGAGAAGCTTACTGCTGACTGATTATTTGATGCTTTCGATCTTTTATATTGAATTTGAGATTACAAACCTACTTTTCCATTCAGCCCTGCCCTGCAGCTTTCCCCGACATTTTGTTATCTTCACCTAAACCTTTCAGGAAAGGCCTCTGAACCTCTCTCCTATGCTGGCTGCAAGGGAAATAGGATTACTGCCTTCTCCTTTAACAGAGACCAAGCACTCTTCATTGACAGGTAAAATAAAACTATAAAATAATTTCATTCCATTTTAAAAGTAGGGGAAAAAAAACTCTTCAGAAGAGTAATGGTGGGGTTCATTTAGCATAAATGCCCACTAGCATTTGCTAGGAATACAAATCCCATCTACCTTTTTCCAGATGCTTACCACATTATATAGTATTTTCATGCACTTAGTTCACAAGTGCTCTCAGAAAGGCTTATGGCACTGGCTCAGTACTTTCAGTGTGCACTGGAAGCAGCAGGATGCTTTTTAGAAATGCACATTCCAGGTTTCTATCCTTTTCAGTGCTGATTTTGGACTGTTGGAGTTTGTTGATACTGATTTCTGAAAGCCAGTTGCTAACTTGTCAGGAATTCTGTAACTCTGTTGTTAAACACAACCTTTAATAAAAAATGAAATGACATAAGCCCACAAAGTATGTATATAGTAAAAAAGTATATGTATATACATATTTATTAATATATATGCATATACATTGTTTATGTATATGCATATACAAAAATAGATGTATACATGTATTTAAATACATACTACACATGCATATATTCATATATATTATATAGTATACAGTATATATTAACTATGCATATATAAATATATATGCACATGTGTTTACATATATATACACACACATATGTCTTATTTTGAGATATGGCCTCACTTTGTCACACAGGTTAGAGTGCAATGGCATAATCATGGCTTACTGCAGCCTCGACCTCCCAGGCTCAAGTGATCCTCCCACCTCAGCCTCTCAAGTACCTAGGATTACAGGTGTGCACCAGCATGCTCAGCTAATTTTTGTATTTTTAGTGGATATGGAGTTTTGCCATGTTTCCCAGGGTGGTCTTGAACTTCTGGGCTCCAGTGATCTACCGCCTCAGCCTCCCAAAGGGCTGGAATTACAGGCATGAGCCACCGTGCCTGGAATCAATAAAGGATATTAAAAGGGAATAAGAAGTAATGAGATTTGAATATTTTTTTTGTTTGTTTAGTGTATCTGGATGGTGGAAACACTTCTGCATATTTTTTTCCTAACTCTGTGTTCAGTGATGAGGCGTTGGTATCTTGCAATTGGCCATGATGGGAGTATTTGCACCATGGAAACTGGCAAATGCTTCAGATCAGTCTCTGGAGCCCTCTCCCCCACCTTTCCCCACCAAGCTAGTTGTTAAGCATTTACCAGCATATCACTGATTAGAGCCAGCAATATGTGTTTATAACAAGCACATCAGGTAATGCTAACAAAAGTGCTTTCTGGGTCACAGTTTAAGAAAATGCTTTTTTTTTTTTTTTTTTTTTTTTTTTTTTTTTGAGACGGAGTCTAACTTTGTTGCCCAGGCTGGAGTGCAGTGGTATGATCTTGGCTCACTGCAACCTCTGCCTCCCAGGTTCCAGTGATTCTCCCACCTCAGCCTGCTGAGTAGCTGGGATTACAGGTGCCCACCACCATGCCTGGCTAAGTTTTGTATTTTTAGTAAAGTCGGGGTTTCAACATGTTGGTCAGGCTGGTCTGGAACTCCTGATCTCCAGTGATCCACCCATCTTTGCCTCCCAAAGTGCTGGGATTACAGGTGAAAACCACCATGCCTGGCCGTTTTTTTTTTTTTAAACAGTCATCAGAGGTATTGTATTCTGGTCATTTTTCCAGTTTACAATTCTCTTTGGCAATAGAGCTGTGCCAGGTATTGATGAAGCCCTCAGCTATAGAATAAGAAACACCTGGGTTTGAGACCAGGCCCCCATGACTGGCACATGACAGTAGGCAAATTACTTCACCTCCATGATGCCTCAGTTCCCTCATCTGTAAAATGGGTTTATAATATTGCTCTGTGGACTCACAGCAAAAAATAAGACATTACAAAGACTGGCCCCAAATAATTGTTCAATAATTGATATAATTGGTGTTTCATGAGGTCCACGATGAGGAGGATGTCCTTGTTGTTAGCAGAGGCATTTGGGAGAAATCCTTAGAAACTATGGAAATGGTTGATAGACATTAAAATGACTTAGAAATTTTAAGCTAAGTAGGTTTCAGAAAACAATAACAACCTTCATATCTAATTCAACAAAGAATTATTTTCAAATAATTTTCAAACAATAACAGCAGTGCATAGCATTGCACATGGGTCATACCATTTATCCCCATGGTACCTCTGTGAAGTTGGTGGTAAAATTATGCCCATTTTACAGATGAGGAAATTAAAGCCTAAGAAGGGGTCCATATAGCTAGTAGATAGGCGAGTGGATCCTAGAACTAAGGTCCTGAAACTGAGCCAGTGCCTTTCCACTAACGTCATGGAGCTTTCTTGGGAATGAAACTCCGCATCCAAAAGAGAACATTGAAACTGAAAACAACGATAGATCCATGAAGGGGAAATTCAAGGTATAAGTTTCACAGTGAATTGCTTACACAAATAAATCTTACAGTATTCCAGAGTTACCTGTGGCCATCACAGGAAATATGTTCCGTACATTTATCTTGGGTTCCATCATCTAAGAAAGGGATCTGAGTTACGCAAACAACTACTGACTTGATGAGTAATGCTATTTCTTCATGTGCCATGGTTGAATGAAATGGAGGGGAAGTATGCAAATCTAGCAGACAATCTGGTATACAAGACACAGAACTAGCTGTAGTGTTGGGAGATGGAAGTTCGAATCTTGGCTCTCAGAGATGACCGAAGAGCCGCGTGATGTTGCACAAAACTTAAGACTTCTCAGGGCCTTATACATGGTGGTCATGATACTTAAATTTTAAGCTGTCGTGAGGATGCCACAAAATCTAGATAATTTAAAGTGTTTAGCACAATGCCTTCATTATCAAAGCATTCAGAGTTACGGCTACTTTCTTCTTGTGGTATAAAATTTAATATTTAGGTTCAACAAATATCCATTAAGCACTAGTATGTATGGGTACAATTCCAGGTGTTGGAAATACATCGTGGAGAAAGTAGGAAAAAAAAATCCCTCCTCTCAAGGAACGTAAGTTTTAGGAGACGAGGGGGAAGATGAAGCATAACCTAATCAATCAGAGCACTGCAGAGCATGTTAGAAGCATAGGCACCATGAGATAAATACTGAGCAGGAGGAAAGGACCGTGGAGGTGGACTTGACATTTTCAATGAATGGTTTTGATGAAGGTGACATGTGAATCACAATTTGACAAAGAAGAGTGGGCCACAGGGAGAGCTCAGGCAATAATGACCCAGTCCCAGACACAGCCAGTACAAAGGTCCTGCAGTGAGAAAGTGATGAAGCATGAGGTTGGTACAGAACATTCAAGGGGAAGACAGCAGGAGATGACGTCAGAGACCTGACAAGGGCACAGGAACAGGTCACGCGGGTCTTTGTAGTGCGCTGTAAGAACTTTTGCTTTAAATAAAAAATATTTTTTAACTTTTTGAATAACTTTAGATTTACAGAAAAGTTGCAAAGATAGCACACAGAGTCCTCTCATATCCTTTACCCAGCTTCCCCTAACTCTAACATCTTACCGACTACGTGCATTTATCAGAACGAGGAAGGTAACGCTGATGTTTGACTATTAACTAAACCATGGATTTTACTGAAATTTCCGCAGCTTTTCTACTAATGTCCTTTTTCTGTTCCAGAATCTATTCTAGGATATCAAGTTGCATTTACAGGATTTTGCCTTTTGCTGCGACAGAAATGGGGGAGATATCAGAAAGCTTTTAACAAAGGAGAAAAGTGAAATGATTTCTGTTTTAGCAACATTTCTAAATGTTTTCTTTCTGTACTTAAATCTGACTTGAGAGTAAGAGGGTTGGGAGATGCATTGTAATTTAATGGGCTTCTACTAAAATCCCCCCTTACCCTACCCACAACAATAGCAAATATCCTTTATCTGATTGATTCTGAAAGAAATGGCCAAAAACAATTATCAGGTACTTTATAAATACGCAATACTATCTAAATGCTAAATAATAAACACAATAATCATTTCCTTAGTGTTCTACTTGGCTTTTATTACTACAAATGCTAATCGTCCCAACACCTTGGATTTATGTTACTCCGTTCTCCCTAATAGCTAAGTATCAACTTCTATTTTCTTAATTGTCTGAACTCATAAGCTTGCTTGGTTAGAACATGGTGATAATGTGGCCAAGATTACATGTTTGATGTCATGCATTTGGCTTTGTACAAGGAAAAAAAAGATGAGTGCACAGCACTCATAAAATTTTTTTCCAAATTGGGAATAGTTAAGTTAAAACTCTAGGGTGCTTAAAATTAAAAATAAATAAATAAGTAAGTAAGTTAGGGGCTCCAAGTGCCCAACTAATCTGAATTCACTGATGCTCACTTCATGGCAATTCTAAAGGTAAGCAGCTGACTTTGAACATCTCCACATTTCTGACAGGAAGCAGATCTAGAGAAGCTAAGTCTGTTTACTCCAACTAACACTTAGTCTACATGACTCAGAGGCTGAACTTGGGAATTTGGTTTTCTTTGTTCAGCTCTTTTTCTCTACAAAATGCTGTGCAACCTTGAGTGTGTTAACTGACCTCTCCGTGCTCAGGTTGCTCATGACTAAAATGGACATGTACCTAAAAGTATATAAAACACAGGATTGCTGTAAGGATAAAATAATGCATGGAAAGTATTTAGTACAGTCCCTGGAAGATAGCTGATGAACTGTTCCTGGGATGACTAAATATTTCTGTGCATTCCTTTGCCTGCTACCCTTTGTCCCCCTAGCTCGATCCTAGAATACATGCATTAAATTGAAACTGTCTGTTAGTTTTCCCATCAGTCCAACTAAGCTCTGGGCTCTGACAGAATAGGATCTGGGTCATTGTATTCTTTTTTGAGACAGGATCCTGCCCTGTTGCCCAGGCTGGAGTGCACTGTTGCGATCATGGTTCACTGCAGCCTCGACCTCCTGGGCTCAAGCGATCCTCTCACCGCAGCCTCCCAAAGTGCTGGGATTACAAGTGTGAGCCAGTGGGCCTGGCCTTCTTACATTCTTTAATACCAACGTATAGAGCCTAACATACACTAATGGCTTTTGAACAGAATGTAGCTCTTCAAAAAGACCTGTTAGGCTGACAGCTTAGACTTCGCTGAAGTTAAAGGTCACCATCTACTAAAAATCTTGTCTCTTCTCAGCTCCAGCAACAGCCTCCTTGGTTTATGAGTTCATCAAGATTGGGTTGTGACTACCCTAACGTGGAGTGAGTCGGCTAACTCTGTGCTACAGTAAGCACTCCCTCGCAGCTGGGGGTTAGGATACAGCTGCATCTTGGTAATGCTGGGACAGTGCCTTCTGAAGTGAGCTGTGCACCTTTCAAGCGCACAGGCCACTTGCAGATCTTCACTTGAGTCGGGAATTTTGCCATAGGCATCCCCTTTCTCTTGTGAGTATTCAGCAGTGTTCAGTAGTGCCTGATAGTCCTGCACATCTAACACTCATTTTTAATTGTTATGGAAGATCTCAGGCTATGTACACCACTTTTAAAATTGCAGATACTGGGCTGGGTGTGGTGCCTCATGCCTGTAATCCCAGTGTTTTAGAAGACCAAGGCTGGAGGATCACTAGGGGCCAGGAGTTTGAGACCAGCTTGAGCAACACAGGGAGATCCCACCTCTACAGAAAATTTAAAAAATCAGCTGGGTGTGGTGCTGGGCACCTGTAGTGCCAGCTACTCTAAAGGCTGAGGTGGGAAGATCATTTGAGCCCAGGATGTTGAGGCTGAAGTGAGCTATGATTGCACCACTGCACTCCAGCCTGGGAGACAGAGAAAGACTCTGTCTCTAAACAGAGAAATAAATTAAAAAAAATTTTTAAATGTAGAAACTGGAAAATTTTTTTAAAAAGGAAGGAAAAAAGGAGGGAGGGAAGGAATGAAAGAAGGAAGGAGCACATACCTTGTTTCTCCTGAAATGTCTTACTTGCTTACTGAGAGGAAAGAGAAAGTATGGTTAAGAGTGTCAAGTTAGGCCATTCTCAGTGGCTTACGCCTGTAATCCCATTGCTTTGGGAGGCCAAGGCGGGCAGATCACCTGAGGTCAGGAGTTTGAGACCACTCTGGCCAACATGGTGTGAAACCCCATCTCTACTAAAAATACAAAAATTAGCCTGGGGTTGTGGGAGGCACCTGTAATCCCAGCGACTCAGGAGGCTGAGGCAGGAGAATCTCCTGAGCCCGGGAGGCAGAGGTTGCAGAGAGCTGAGATCACACCATTGCATTTCAGCCTGAGCAACAAAGCAACACTCCAACACAAAAAAAAAAGAAAGGAAAAAGAGAGTGGCAAATTAGTCGTTCACAACAAAGAATGGGTGTCGGAAATGCTTTAGACATCAATCTTACAGGGTCATGAACTATGGATTTCTTGTTTTTGCTTCTGCAGCACATATTAAGAATTGAGTTGAGGTTCAGTTCAGATTTCGCCTTAGAAAGCATCATTATCAATTAGCATTGACCCAGTGGTCATTCAGGCCATTCCATTAGAGTCAACTCTGCATCTTCTCTGAAAACACCCTGGTGCTAAAGAAAAGGCTTCCAGAAAAGGTCTTCTGAAGTCTTTTCACCTTCCAATGCTGAAGTCCTTTACCTCTAGATGTAAAATGAGTATTCTGTCTCCTCTCACGATAAAATAAATTGATGGAGTCTACGGATTACATAAGAAACTATAGCTACTGATCAAAACTCTCATAGACACGGCAATAAAGAAGCATACCTGGAAACAAGTAGTAAAATTCTACTATGAAAAAAAAAAGTACAAGGAAAGAAATCTGGAAACAAAATCTAAGGATGAAGGAAGGGTAACTGGATAAAGATATTCTCTACTGTACCAACATGGGAATTAAAAAGGGGTGGTGGAGAGAATGGGATAAAACGACTCACGCAAGTGGGAATGAAAATCTCCTTATACAATTGTAGGGAAGGGTAAAAATGCCTGCCCTGAACATCGTAGAGAATGAAGAAATGTAGGATGTGGATGCACGGCCTTTGCACCTGCTATTTCCTCAGCTGGAATAGTCCTCCTAGGGTTTGTCACATAAATGATAGACTCTTCTTTATCCTAATGCCATACAGAAATGTGCACTTCTTTACAAAACCTATCTTCACCACACCATCCAGTAGTATGTTGGAAAAAAATAATTAAAAACACTGCCAATGTCTGTGGTGTAATTATTGCACATCATGGCCTATTTCAAGCTACCAGTGGGATCTCATTGAACACAGATTTGGCTAGTAATGCTCATAACTGGCCCTTGGCAGCCTATTCCAACAGCTTCCCGCACGCCACTGATTCAGCTAGAGTAACTCCTACCTGCTCCTCCAGGTCACAGTACTCCATTGCATTATCCTTTCAAGTTCTTTGTAACATTTCTCACATTCTGAAATCACCCCCATGTATTTGTTCACTTATTGACCATTTCCCTCCAAACAATATCAGCTCAGTAGCACGGAGCTCTGGGCTCACTGGATCACTACTGTCTCTTCGGTGTCTCATGGCTTTCATCCAGCAAGTGCTCCCCAAATATTCCTTATTTGGGCCCCCATCCCTTGTCGTATGGCTTAGAGACCCTCTCCAGGCAGTGAGCTGGGGTCCCTGGAAGGTGCTTCTCATCTGCTTCCCCTCTGTGGATGCTTCATGCTGTCTAATGTCCGAAATCAATGTTGCTTGTATGTTGACTTTTTTCTAAACTTCAGTGGTTTTGGGGGAACAGGTGGTGCTTGGTTGCACGGAAAAATTAGTGGAGATTTCTGAGAACTTTTTAAAAGTTCTTTAAGGCAGTGATGCACACCAGTCCCTGTTACTCCATCATGGTGAAAACAGAAGTCCTATATGCGTTGCCTGTTTAGATGAAAATCCCATTGGTGTTTTCTTTTTTTTTTTTTTTTTTTTGAGATGGAGTCTCACTCTTGTCGCCCGGGCTGGAGTGCAGTGGCACAATCTTGGCTCACTGCAACCTCCACCTCCTGGGTTCAAGTGATTCTCCCGCCTCAGCCTCCTGAGTAGCTGGGATTACAGGTACCTGCCACCATGCCTGGCTAATTTTTGCATTTTTAGTATCATTGGGGTTTCACCATGTTGGCCAGGCTGATCTCAAACTCCTGACCTCAAGTGATCCAACTGCCTCAGCCTCTCAAAGTGTTGGGATTACAGGCGTGAGCCACTGCACCTGACCCCCATTAGCATTTCTGAGTCTGGGTGAAGACAGGTAGTCATTGTGGATACTGAGGATTTTTAAAATTCAGGGCAGTGTCTGAAAATTCACTGTAGGTGCCCGCCAGTGACTCCAGAGACGTGGTGCATATTCGTCCAGAGGCATAGTGCATATTCTAGAAATTTCTAAGGCTTTCTACTTCAATGAGGTCGGAATTAAAAATGAGAATCCTCTTTGAGCACTGTTTGTTAATATGAAAAGCATCATTTAATTAGGACTAATATAAGATGCCCTGTAGAGTGATAATTTAATAATTCGGTGTTTTATTTATACAGTGCCCCCAGGCTCCTCATTAAAAATGGAAGAGACATTCAATGGGACAACATGGCTCTGCTGCTACAAACATTCCACGGGCTCTCAGATCGTAAAGGTCCCCCTCTGGGCATCGTCACAGCTGCCTCCATAGCCCCAGAGCAGATATGCGTATTGCCAAATTAACCTTCATGGACAGAGGAATCCAGAAACCACTTCTTTTTCTCTGGAACTCAAGGGTATTTCCCAGCCCAGCCAAACATAGACTCTGGAAGAACTCACTCAGGAGAAGGGTAGGCTGGGCACAGTGGCATTCCAGCGCCTTGGGAGACCGAGGAGGGAGAAGTGCCTGAGGCCAGAAGTTTGAGACCAGCCTGGGCAACATAGAAAGACCTCTACCTCTACAAAAAATTAAAAAATGAGCCAGGCATGGTGTTGTGAGCCTGTATTCCCAGCTACTAGGGAGGCTGAGGTGGGAGAATCGCTTGAGCCTAGGAGGACAAAGTTGCAGTGAGCTACGATCACACCACTGCACTCCTGCCGGAGTGACAGTGAGACCCTGTCTCTAAAAAACAAAAGAAAAAGAGAAGGATATGATGATGGTTAATACTGTCAACTTGATTGGATTGAAGAAGGCAAAGTACTGCTCCTGGGTGTGTCTGTGAGACTGTTTCCAAAGAAGATTATCATCGAGTCAGTGCACTGGGAAAGGTAGACCCATCCACAATCTGAGAGGACACAAATCTAATCAGCTGCCAGCGTGGCCAGAATAAAAGCAGGCAGAAGAATGTGGAAAGACTGAACTGGCTGAGTCTTTCAGCTGACATCTTTCTTCCATGCTGGATGCTTCCTGCCCTTGAACATCCATCAGACTCCAAGTTCTTCAGCTTTTGGACTCTTGGACCTTCAATCACAGACTGAAGGTTGCACTGTCAACTTCCCTACTTTTGAGGTTCTAGGATTCGGACTGGCTTCCTTGCTCCTCAGCTTGCAGAAGGTCTATTGTAATTGTGTGAGTCAATTCTCCTTTATAAACTCCCCCTTACACATACATCTATCCTATTAGTTCTGTCCCTTTAGAGAACCCTAACACAGGTACTATTCCTGCTTCAAAACTTTCTAGTGGCTTCCCCACGCACTTAGAATTAAACCTAAACTCCTCACTTGGTTTGCATGGCCCTACCTTTATAACCTCATTTCAAACACTCTTTGCTTATTCACAGCCTTACAGCACTCAGCAGCCATAATGGCTGTTCCATATTGGGGGCTAGTGAAGTCATAGGCATTGGGAGCTACTTTCACTCTGTAAATACCTTGAGGGTGTTTCCCACCTCAAGGCCTTGGCATATGCTGGCTCTTCTCTCTGGAACCTCTCCCTTCCACTGTTTGCCAGACTGGATCCTTCTCATACTTAGTCATCAGCTTAAATGTCACCTCTTCAGAAAATCCTTCCTGTCCACCCTCTTGTCTGCTTCTCTCCTATCACCATCTGGGCTAGCCATTACTCTGATGTGTTTCTTTGGCCCCCTGGAATGTGAGCTCTGAGATGGTGGCTTTTCCTTGGTCTGCATATTCAACATCCTTCCAGAAGCCAAAGAGGTCAGGTCTTCATAGTGACTATGTCATTCATCATGAAGTGGGTCCCTAACTAACAGACAGGAACATGCCATCATGCCTGGAATTTCCTCTCTGCTTTCTGCCAGTCAGTAGCCAGGCTGATGACTCCAGATAGAGGCAAACATGGCAGTGTCAAGTGGAGAAGAAACCTGAGCAAAGCTGTCTTTGTTCCCAGGCAATGGGAGATATGGATGAACAGCAGCCAAACCTGACCGAAGGGGAGAAGCTCTGGACTTGTTTGACCGCCACCCCCTACCCGCCAAAGCATCCTGCTCATCCCCATGACTGCATTTGTGTGCATTTGCCCCTTACATTCGTTCACAGCTCTAGAGCAGGATTGAGTTCCTTGAGGGATGGATTAGGTGCCATTCACCTCTGTATTCCTAGCGCTCAGTGTCAAACGTAAATGTTGTTTAAAAAGCAACTAATGAGAGACCGGGCGTAGTGACTAACACCTGTAATCCCAGAACTTTGGGTGGCTGCAGCCAGTGGAAAACCTGAGGTTGGGAGTTCAAGACCAGTCTAGCCAATATGGTGAAACCCTGACTCTACTAAAAATATAAAAATTAGTCGGATATAGTGGCAGGCAGCTGTAGTTCCAGCTATTTGGGAGGCTGAGGCAGGAAAAGCACTTGAACCCAGGAGGCAGAGACTGCAGTGAGCCAAGACTGCACCACTGCAGTCCAGCTTGGGTGACAGAGTGAGACTGTCTCAAAAGTAAAAATAAAATATAAAAAACGAATGAGAGAATATGACGTGAATAACTCTTTGGTTTGTTTTAAAATATTGCACAGGGTGAACAGTCACTGAAAATGAACAGAATAAGTTGCTCGAAATGCACCTGTCTAGCTTATTTTCGGTTTACAGAGTGTGCTCTTTACAGCAATCCAGAACAGGTACTACACATGGGCAAATGCTGAGATGGGCCTACTAAAATCTGTCCTTAATACCTGGATTTCCTCCATTACCAAGTAGCAAAGCCAAACGGGTACACGGCTGGTGGTATCCATTCTGTTTTGTCTCCTACCAGGATAGATTACTCTTCTGCTGTTAAATACACACAACCTCCACATTCATTAATCACAGTAACAGGTTTCAGCTTCATACTAGCCCATCCCAGAACAACAGCAGAGAGCTATACAACCTGTTTCCACCTGCATAAATAAAATGGTAGGAGCAAGGTGCCTGAGTTGTGAACTTAAAAACAAGAAAAAAATATGTACAGTCTAATTTGCAAACACACATGCCTTTTAATGGTGCAGCTATTTGTCATGCCTGCTTCAATTCTGATTCTAACACTGCCAGCAGTGTGGTCAACTCACTATTAATATATGGAAAGGATTATTTGCCTTGTTTTTTCTTCAGTAAATTACATTGGTCTTTTAAGTAACCCTAGCTTGCAGAATGGAATAAGTGCCCCCGACAGATTACCATTTTCTTCTTTCCCCTTCTCTTGTCTTTTCTTCTCATTTTTGGCATATAACAGAAGGCAAGGTGCTCACTTAATAAGTTACGTTTGCAGAAACTGTGGTGCCAACCGACACAATTATACACTTGTTGACTTAGTGGCCACTTACAGACAGACTTTGTAAGTCATCACACTTCATACCGAAAGGTGCTAATGCATCATTATGATCTAGCAGGTTGCCTGCTGGATTTTACAGCACTGCACACTACATTAACCTTTGGTACCACCAATATTTATGACCTTATAAGAAAGTATTTATCAAGCTGAAAGCCAATATGCAGGGCCGTGCGTTAGCCAGTGCTGTTTAGGAACCATTATCACTCCTTTCTTGAGGCATTTTAAATCACTCTGAGATAATGCTTGGTACTGGTGTGAGTGCAGGAGACAGGGCACTGCTGTGCAGTCTTGGTGGGAGTTTAAATGGGTATGATCTTTCTAGAGGGTGATTTTTTTTTTTTTAGTTTGACTATCAAAGGCCTTTAAAAATGTGCATTTTTACTCTTTGACCCAGAAGTTCTACTTGTGGGAATTTATCCTACAGAAACAATCATGGTCGTGTGCAGAGATCTGCAGAAAGAAATTCATCATAGTGATATTTGTCACAGTGAAAAATGGGAAAAAAAACTAAAGTGTCCAACTACAAGGGATTGGTTAAATAAACTATGTCCAATCCAAACAATCCCAGACAATGAGACACAAAGAAGCCATCAGAGAAAACAAAACAAAACAAAAAAATAAAATCTGAATAGCCATTGGATAATGACTCGGAATTATATGTATGATATTTTAAGTTAACAAGCAGTTCACAAAACTGTATGGCAGGTATCATCTTTATATTTTTATCTATTTTCTAATTTTTTTGTCAAACATTGCAAAGCCTCTCAAAAGATAAAAAACCAGGTGGTCAATGAGGTGATGAAGTAACTGTGCTTATTATTATTTATTTGGATATACTATCTTTCCTATAATGAATATGGGTTTAAGCACATGGCAAGGAATTATGCTATATTAGTTTCTGGATCTGCAACACCTGACACAAGGTAAGCAACTAATTTTTTTTTTTTTTTTTGAGGTGCAGTTTTACCCTTTTGCCCAGGTTGGAGTGCAGTAGTGCAATCTCTGCTCACTGCAGCCTCCACCCTCCAGGTTCAAATGATTCTCCCACCTCAGCCTCCTAAGTACCTGGGATTACAGTCCTGTGCCACCAGGCTTGGCTGATTTTTATATTCTTAGTAGAGACAGGGTTTCACCATGTTGGCTAGGCTGGTCTCGAACTCCTGATCTTAGGTGATCCACCTGCCTCTGTCCCCCAAAATGCTGGGATGACAGGCCTGAGCCACTGTGCCCAGCCTGATTTTTTTTTTTAAATGAGCTTAAAGTCACAGAAAAATAGTAATAAGTGCTTCTATTTTTACAACATTTTCCAATTTCTAAGGCATGCTCACATCTGATTTTGCATGTGAGTCTCAAAATAGTCCTGTTTGGTAGACAGGACCAACATTCCTGGTTCTGCTCCCCCCATGCAGAGACAGAGGCTCTGAGGATGTCTGTGACTTGATGATGGTTATTCAGTGTCAGAATGGCAGAGCCGAGACCCAAGACCGTGCTTTCTAGCTCCTGGGGCCCGGTTCCTTGCCCTCTACCTCTGTCTGGAAAGAATATAGCAGCCCTAGGTAGATCAAGTCACCGTGTAGGTCAACTTGGAGCATTTGGCTCTCAGAGCATTTGGCTTTAATTCTAAATGTACTGGGTCAGAGATGGAAAGAAGTAGAGGCTGAGCTGGGGTTCAGTAAAACAAGCCACAGTAGCACTCTACCTAAGCCCCAAGAAATAGCACAGTCCTGTCTGGCGCCTATTAACACGGCTTGCGGCTTGTGAAGGCTGCAGGGAAGGTCGGGGCGTGCCAGGGCTGGGGTTTTGATGTCTCCTAGAATTATCGACTAATGTGCTTCTGTTGGACAGGGAGGTGAGATCAAAGTCTCCCGAAGAGTATAAAGGCGGAGGCCTGGCTGTAAGCAAGGGGCCAAGAGGGTTGCAAACAACGCCGCCACCTCCACCCCCATGACCCGCACGCTGCCTCTCTCACCCGTGGGCTTTGTGTCTCAAAGGAAAACTGCTGTTTCAGGAAAGAAAGGGCGGGGGCTCTTGCCTGTCAATCTCTACAAAAACCTTTACTTCAACTGTGTTCTCCCAATCCACGTAACTAGTAACGACTCAAGTTCACCTTGATGCTCAGCAAGGCAGAGGGGCCCTAGGAAAAAAAGATATTTCCTGCCTCGAATGATAATCATGATAGCTTTTATTCTGCATGCTTGCTCTTAGGTAAACACTGATGCAATTTCGCTGTATTGCTCTGCTCAGTCCTCACAACAGCTCTATTCAGTAATTCACTCATTCATACGTTCCATTCGCACATTGTAACTGAGCTCCTCTTTGAGTGAAACATCACAGACACAGCCATGATGAACACAATGCAGGATGGTGCTGACATTCCAGTATGTCCAGAATTGGTAAGCAAACAAAGAAAATTACCAGTTCTAGGCCGGGCGCGGTGGCTCAAGCCTGTAATCCCAGCACTTTGGGAGGCTAAGACGGGCGGATCACGAGGTCAGGAGATCGAGACCATCCTGGCTAACACGGTGAAACCCCGTCTCTACTAAAAATACAAAAACTAGCCGGGCGAGGTGGCAGGCGCCTGTAGTCCCAGCTACTCAGGAGGCTGAGGCAGGAGAATGGCGTAAACCCGGGAGGCGGAGCTTGCAGTGAGCTGAGATCCGGCCACTGCACCCCAGCCCGGGCGACAGAGCAAGACTCCGCCTCAAAAAAAAAAAAAAGAAAATTACCAGTTGCAACAAGTGTTATAAAGGAAAAAACAACAACAAAACGAACAACAACAAAAACAAGAAACAAATACCTCACGTGTTAGTAGTTTCCTGGGACTGCCATAACATATGACAACAAGCTGGGTGACTAAAATAACAGAAAGGTAATCTCTCACATTTCCAGAGGCCAGAAGTTCAAAGTCGGGGTGTCACCTAACCATGCTCCATCTGAAAGCTCTCAAGGAGAGTCCGTCCTTGCTTCTTCCTAGATCCTGGCAATCCTTGGTGTCCCTGGTATTAGTCCAATCTGTCTCTGTTGCCCCTTGGACTTCTTCCTTTTGTGTATCTTGACATGGTTTTCTTACAAGGACAACACTCATTGAATTCGGGGCCCACCCTAATCCAATATAACCTCATTTAATTATCTCTACAAAGACTCTACTTTCAAATGAGGTCTCCTCCTAAGGTTCCAAGTGGACATAAATTTGGGGGACACTAATTCACTCAGTACATGAAATCCAGCCCATTTTATAAACCAGGTGACACAGCCAATAAGTAATCAGACACAAGTTGTTCTGACTCCAACATCCACTTCTCCTTAGTCATAATTTTCCTAAAGCGATCACCATCAAGTATCTATCACCTCCAAAGGACAGAAGCATGAAATACAACGTAGCAACTCAAAGCCCAGACTTTAGGAGTAAGCTTTGGGTTCAATTCAGGCTTTCCTGGTCTCATTCCCCGTTTCCATAGAAAAAGGATTCTCTTTGCTTTATAAAGTCATTGAGAAGATAAATGGAAATAAACACTTTAGAACACACAGATATGGCCAGGCACGGTGGCTCAGGCCTATAACCCCAGCACTTTGGGAAACCAAGGCAGGTGGATCATGAGGTTAGGAGATTGAGACCATCCTGGCCAACACGGTGAAACCCTGTCTCTACTAAAAATACAAAAATTAGCTGGGCGTGGTAGCACGTGCCTGTAATCCCAGCTACTCAGGAGGCTGAGGGAGGAGAATCGCTTGAACCAAGGAGGTAGACGTTGCAGTGAGCCAAGATCGCGCCACTGCACTCCAGCCTGATGACAGAGCGAAACTCCATCTCAAAAAATAATAAATATATAAATACACACACACACACACACACACACACACACACACACACACACACACACTGCCCAGCACGTTGCAGATTCTCAGTAAACTACAGCTGCTAAGAAATCCTTAAACAACAGTTCTCAATTTTAACATGCCTAAGACAGGATTCAGACACCTTTTAACTTCTCTGAGATTCCACTGTCTCCTCTGAAAATGGGAAAGTCAGCTTTATCCAAGAGTTTCTGAATTCAGGTATTACAAGGGACAGGTGCCTAGAACCCATCCAGTCCTCGGCAGTGATAGCTGCTGGCATCTCCATGATCATTACCAGGCCCGTAAAAAAGTCTTGTATTTTCTGTCAAATCTCCAATGTCTCCAGGGATCTGACACCCTTCATTCTATGTGAGTCGTGAGACTCAGTTCTCAAACCCTTGTGTGAAGTCATGTGTCAGGCCAGCTTTGGAAGACGTGCCTAAAATACTTGTTAAAACCATATTCCCAATGGCCATTCCGTAACGCTTGGATTCAGTAGCTCAGGAGTTGTCTGTTAAACACCAACCCTGGGTGATTTAAATGCATGGCAGGGTGCAGAAGCAGTAGGATTAGGAGGTGTTGCCATAGTACCATGCTTGGTCCACCTAACCTCTTTCCTCCACTTATAGGATTGTTCAGAACCTGGAATATTCACTGAGATGCAACCTAGAGGGGTGGACGGGGCCACACAGCTTCAAATGTCGGTACCTACGGTAGTAATGTCACTTGCCTTTTCTGTTTGTATGCGTGGGGTGGTGGTAGTGTTTTTAGGAAGACAAAAATTATGTGCGCCTAGCCGGATTTTTCCCTTTCCCTCTTTCTACCTCCCCTTTTCTCTCCCCTCTATCCTTCTATTTGTTTTTTTCTTTTTATTTTTCGAGACAGTCTCACCTCCCAGGTTCAAGTGATTCTTATGCCTCAGCCTCCTGAGTAGCTGGGATTACAGGTGTGTGCCACCAAACCTGGCATTTTTATTTTTATTTTTAGCAGAGACAGGGTTTTGTCATGTTGACCAGTCTAGTCTCAACATGTGATCCACCCGCCTCAGCCACCCAAAGTGCTGGGATTACAGGCATGAGCCACTGTACCCGACCCCATCCTCTACTTCTATCTCCTTTTGCTGTTTCTCTTTCCCCTTCCTTTACCCTTCATGTCTTCTCTTTCTTTCTGCCTCTCCATTTTTAAAATTTATTTTGCCTCTTTCCTCCATGTTCTCCTTCCTCTGCACTTGCACCTGCTTGGGTAAATCAACTGGAATTTCACCTGCAGACCCAGATAATCCAGAAGAGGTGGGGTGGAAAGTCAGGAGGAAGTTACGGGTCGGGCCTATGCCTTCAAACCCAAATTACATGCTCCAAGTCTGTCTTTGTCACAGGTCCCTGTTTTCAGAGGAGGTTTGCTGCTTGGCTAGATATTTAAAAGGAATTATTTTCTTTCCCCTTTGACCAGTCTTCTCTGTGTATATCTCTCTGGCCCAGGTAGCCCATAGGGTTGAGGAATGTTCTGGGCTCCAGCCCTTGTTGCATTCATCACAATCTCATCTGCCATTCCTAACAGGGAACTGTTGCTCTATTTTAGAGGTACCCCCAAGAAAGCGGCCAGTACCCACACTTCTTCCCAGCTCAGGTCCAAAGAGAAGAAAAACCTCAGCTGCCGGCCAAGGCCATCTCTCTAACGTCAAGTTGAAGCACTGCACCTGAGGAATCTCTTTGCTGGGAAACTGGGCATCTGCTCACCCAAGACCTCTTTGCAGGCACGTGGTTTGTGAATGGCCTGGGAGATTTGTTAAGCACCCCAAAGCCTTCATATTATCCCACTTCATCCTCATGACACCCATCAAAATCATTTGCCAGAAGAAGAAACAGAGACTCAAAACACATGACAGGCGCAAGGCCCACGTGGTTAATGACTAGGAGAGCATGGCTGCCTGTGCGGGAAAAGCCTGCATTCTCTCCATTCCTATGGGCCAATTCTTTTGGGCATTCTCAAAGAATTTTTAACTAAATTTTGATTTCAGAAGTTGATGACAGACAAAACACCAAACCTACAGGAATACAGTGGTATCTGGGACAGTCTAGGTGAAATAAGCAGGATTTTCATTGCACATGGACATATATTTCCTATCCTCTAAATGATCGTGAACATTGAATTCACTCTAAGTAAGATATAAGTTGGGAAAAAATACCTGATAAAAACAAACAGCAATGAGATCCTTTGACGCAGAAGATGTGATAGCAGAAAGGAGGAATCGCCTATCAGTGGAGCTCCTTCTGGAGTTAAATCTGAATGAGGAACCAGTTTCTTCACATAGAGCTGGTCCTTTGCCTGGAATCTGCAGCTAACAAAGGGTAGACGCTCCCTTTTAGAAGCGATAAACTCTTCTGAGGGAACGCACTGTGTGCAATTTTGCTGAATGGCTTATTTTTAAGTCTTGGTAAGAGTTCTTTGTACTTGTCCTTAAATATGTATTCTGAGTAATTAGAGTGAATTATCTTTCTGCTCAAGGTACATACAGCAGTCGGGGGTGAAAAGGAGCTTCTGTGAACTGCACGAGCCTTGGATTTCCAGGTGCGTGGTTGGGGGTGCTTCTAAAAGGCAACCTTCTGGGTCTTGGGCAAAGAGGTGTCTAATGTGTCTCTCACCTGAACCTCTGAGAGAACTATCCCTTCAATGCACAGAATTAACCAGGGTCATCAAACTAAAGGTCCCTAGAAGACACAGGTTTTGTGGTAAATGGTGCTGGGTATGAATCCAGCCTTGGTCACACGAGGAGTTTAGGGTTTAATGAAAGTTATAAGACTTCTCTGAGCCTTGGTTTCTTAAATCTGCAAAACAGAAACATTCCTACGAGCTTAGCGTGAGTCCTGGAATGACAACATGAACTTCCTTCGGTGAAGAATCTCATAGGTGTTTAATTATTGATCTCCTTATTTCTCATTCAAGAAGAGACAACCAGAAGTACTAATGGTTAAGCCTGAAGAAGTCATGGCTATCATGAGCAGGTTTATGGACATCTTTTATGTCCATAACAACAACTATAGAGACAGCAGAGACAGAGCAGTCGGCAATCATCAGATGTGTCGTATGAACCTGGCACCAGGCTACGAACTCTGCAATCATTGACGTGTGTTGTCTTCACAACTACCCTCTGTGACAAATACTTTAATTACCCTAATTGTATAATTGATGATAAATAACACAGAGCGGTTGCGTTACTTGCCAAGTCTTGCATGGGTAATACCTGAGGGAGCCTGGATGTGAAATCAGGCAATCTGTACAGGAGCCACTCTCTCAGCCACATTGCCCACATGGTGCCATATTGCATCATTTTCAGGTACCTTGAGTTACTGAACATATTGCTACAGTCAGAGACCAAGGAGTTCCCAGTGAGAGAAACAGTGAGATCTGGAGAAAACAAAATGGTACAGGAAAGGAAGCAACATCGCAAGCTTAGGAGTCCAATATGAAGGGTAACTCTAAAGTGGCAAAGTGAGCCTTTGAAAGGAGAAGACAGAGGTTAGAAGAATCCCACCACCAAAGAGGCACAGGCCTTTCTGTAAAGCAGAAGCAATAATGACATACACGATAATAATAGAAGTAGTAGCAGCTACAATTTATGGAGCACCTTCTATGCTTTAGGGCTTAGTGAGGTTAATAGTTTTCCCAAAGTCATGCAATGAATAAAGGGCAGTGTTGGGATTTGAACCCAGGAAATGCCTACCTCCAAGGGACTGCCTTCTCCATAAAGGAGAAATAAGTCAGTATGGGGAAGGAGTTATCTTTTTGTCTCTTCTCGTCTATCTGGATGCTATATTCTTAAGGTTCTGATAATGAGTCGTCTCTCACCCTCCCAAGCCTCATCTGAAGTTCACTGGGGAGAGCGGAAGCAGGAAGCCCACTGCTATCATGCGCTTGGTCGCCAAGCAACAGACTACTCTGCCTGGTCCTTTGTGGCCAGAAACAATCTCAGTATCCTTATTCCTGCATTTCATTTATCTGGATCACCAATGCCTGGTGGCATCACCTCTATGTAGAAGACTACAAGTCATCCATTTAAGCATGTTACTTTGATCCCATTGGGAAATACATGAGGAAACACATTATCTGTTGTGTTGCTTCAGATCATGGACAATATTTCACTTGGGCTTCTCACATGTCCAAAAACACGTTCTTTATATTATCCCCTGTTCCACCTCCAAGAAGAGACTCCTATTTGGTTGGGGGTTGGTGAAGAGGTTGCACTGGGAATACAGACAAATGGGGGACACCTGGCTTTGCACATGCTCTTCACTCTTCCCGGAATGCTGTTCCCACTGTCTTCTCTTGCTGGACTCTTTCCCATCCTTCAGAACACAGCTTAACCGACACCTCCACAGAGAGGGCTTCCCTGATCTCATGTCCCTCCCTCCTTAATCTTCTCTTTTTCAACCTAATATGTGTTTTCTTCAAAAGGTATCATGGTGGATTGAAGATAGATGCACATCCTTTGACATATCTCCTAGTCAAAGGTGGAGTCTTTTTCCCTCTCTTTGAATCTGAGATGACCTTATTTTAATCAACAGACTGAAGCAGACACAGCACATAGCAAATGCCAAGGCTGAGCTTTACGGGATATGCAGCTTCTACTCTCATTTCTCGAGACACACCTTTTTGGAATTCAGCCACCACTGAAGTGTGTGCATGCTGAGATGATGCCCATATGAAAGTCTGATTGACCAGTAACCACCATGCTGTGAGGAAGCTCAAGCTAGTCATGTGGACAGACGGAGTTGGGTGGGTGGGGAGGTCACACAGACAATCATCAAGTTCCAGACATCTGTGGGAAACCTTGGAACTTACTCCCCAGTCGCAAGTGGTATATGTATCAAGCTGATCTGTACAGCTAAACTTCACCCAAATACCTGTAACATAGAACTGTAGGTAAATAAAATGTTTGTTTAGGGTAGTTTGTTAGGCAGCAATGCATAACTGAAGCAAACATTACAATTTGTAATTATTTAGTTATATTGTTGATTTGTTTCCATCTCTCTCCTACAAGATAATATTCTAAATGAAGAAACCATGGCTACTTTTTGTGCATTCCTGAACCTTCAGTGCCAGTTACACAATATACAGTGAGATTTTGAATGTATGATTTACCATTAAATAAAATAATAGCAACACTATAAGAAGTAATAGAAGTAATAGTACAAACAGTAGGGTGAGGTAGTTGTAGCAGTAATAACAGTGGTCACCATAGGAAAAGTAGCACAATAGTAGCAGCTATGGGCTACTGGGGCAGATGGACAGCACATACCATTGCTGGACAATAGGAGGCTTTAAACAAGGATCTTACTGATGGAGGGAAGAACTAATGAAAGAAAACCATTCAAGTGAAGCTCAGGCAGAAGATACCCTTCTTCAACAAACTCTCACTCTCAGATCTTCTGGCGGGTCCTTGTTCTCCTCTGCTAGGATGTATGTCCCTCCAGGGCAATACTCACAACTCTTTGTCTCCTAATCTCAAGGTCTAGCCCAGAGCTGATCACTCTGCGGGAACCTCCATTGATTTCTCACTCTTTCTGGGCACAGACAATGTCTGACTCATCTCTGTTTTCCAGTAAGAACCTGGCACACAGTAGGTGTTGATAAATGTTTGCTGAAATAAATTTAATTGGGATCATTGCCCAAAAGGCAGATCCTCTCATTTCCATTGTTTAAAAATACCACGGATTTCCCCTCATGCATTATGTATGATGGAAATTAATTTATCCAGAATTGTTTTCCAATGCATAATTTTCAAAGGCTCTAGTCTGCATTCAACTGAAATCTGCACTGGGGTGGGGGCGGGGTTTGGTTAGTCTCTGACTCCCGCGTTAATTCCAAACACCATTCCTGAGATGGACCCAAGCATAAGGGCCTGGGTGAAATCACGTTAGAAGCCAACATTTCCTGATTCCTACTTCCCTTGGCAAGGTTAGGATGGATGCGTCTCATAGAACCAGGTAGATCTTTTTATGATGTCTTCATTCCCAGCTCAGTGCATCGCCATTCTTCCAGCCCCTTAGAAGAAGGTGGCAGGAAAGAGTGTGAAGTTGTGATTACGAGTGTAGGTCTAGAGTCAGACATATTACTAAGTCAGACTTGTTCAGCTATGACCTTGGGAAACACACTGAGTCACATCAACTGCCCATGTACTTAGTTTCCTCACTGTAAAGAGAGCATCGCCACATCCTCACTCAATGGTCACTCTCAGGATTAAATCACAAGGGACTATACCATCCCAAATTGTCACAGAAGTCCACAGGTGTGAATATTGTGTATTACAGAGAGCTCTGGCAGATTATTTGGTTATTTGATATTGACCCCAACCCATGTTCCAGACCACTCTAGTTCATATCGACATCTCTCATCCAGCCCACGGCAAGAGCTCACTGACTGTCCTTTCTGCCACTTCCCAACACCATTATAGCTTTTCTCCAATCCACTGTCCACATGGTAGTCAGATCATTCCTAAAATCAAACCTAACGACGGCATTCTTTTTGCTTAAAATCCTTCAATGGCCTCCCATGGTACAAAACCCCCAAATAAGGCCTGCAGGGCTCTGCATGAGTGTTTCCTGCTCACCTATTTATCCTCAACTTGGGCCACCGTCTCCCTGCCTGTCCAGCCAGCCACACTGACATTCACTTTGTCATGGGAATATGCCAACTTCCTTTCTGTCACTGGTGGGCTGGTAACTGATTAACAATCAGCTCTCCAGAAAAGTAGACCAAAAAGCCCTCATCTGTAGCATTGCCAATGCCTATGGTGTAAATACTCTCACCCTGGAGGTATCAAGCTACTACCATGGCATCCCTGTCCTGTTGGAAAGAGACATGTACAACTGACAATCACAGGCCATTAACAGCTGGCTTCCACGTGCCCTCGCGTCTTACTTCCGCATCTGCTGTCTGTCCTACCCAAGACACACCCCCACCTTTCTCTGCATGTCTTTTCTTTATTAATTATTATTTTTGAGACAGAGTCTCACTCTGTTGACCAGGCTGGAGTGCAGTGGTGCAATCTCGGCTCACTGCAACCTCCACCTCCTGAGTTCAAGCGATTCTCCTGCCTCAGCCTCCCGAGTAGCTGAGATTACAGGCATGCACCACCATGCCCAGCTAATTTTTGTATTTTTAGTAGACACAGGGTTTCACCATCTTGGCCAGGCTGGTCTTGAACTCCTTGCCTCAAGAGATCCGCCCACCTTGGCTTCCCAAAGTACTGGGACTACAGGCATGAGCTACCTCGCCCAGCCTCTGATTTTGATTTTAAAAATCACTTCTTTAAGGAAGTCTTAACTGCATATCCACTTTGATTTATGTCTCCCTGTTGCTTGTTTGCACATCACCCTATATCTTTCCTTCACAGAAGGTTTTCCAAATGTAATTACAGTCAGCTCCCTTTTCCACGGGATCCACATCCACAGATTCAACCAATTGCAGATGGAAAATACAGTGTTTTCTTATTTCCATGGGATATAAAACCTGGTGGATCCAGAGGGCTGGCTGCATTCAACTGTGTGAGTGACCTGTGTGTGTGTATTCTGTGTTACGGTAGACTGTACGTTTCTTGAAGGAGAAGCTATGTCTGTCTTACTCACTCTTGTATCTCCAAGGCCCAGTTCTCTGCCTCTCAAATAGTAAGAACCCAAGAAATATTCATGAATAAATGGATAATACACAATTATGGAGTATCTGCTTTGTTCCAGGCACTTTGCCTAACACTGAGAATAAAAGTGATGAATAAGGCACAGTGGTATCCTCGAAAAGTTTATAGCTTTATGCTGAATATTAAATTTTAAGTGACTGTAAAATTGTTGATGTTCATTTAATAGATTAATGTATGTGTGACACATAGTAGGACTTCAATAAGTATTTTTGGGTGCCAAACAAAGAATGGATTTTCAGAACATATAAAACGTACAAAGGAAAAACCAACTCTGGTTTTCAGGTGGGGTCAGGAAAGAGTTTACAAAGGAATAAAGATTTGATAGACTTTCCAGCAAAGGCAATGGCAAAGACTTCAGAATTTAATTCCAGCATGGAAGGCCTCCCTTCCCTGTATCTAGCTTCCTTCCTGATACCATCTAGCCCACTTTATTTTCAAACTATGCTGAGGTATCAAACACTGTTTGCATCTCTGAGATGCAATGTCCAGTGAGATGTCTGGAAACATGGTTGGCCAACATCCTCGCTGTTAATAAAAATGGTGTGGACCAATTGCTCGTATCCATGAAACGCTAAGTGACTATGAAGGCAGATTCCAGGCTCCCAGCTACAGAAAGGACCTGGAAGCCCAGCAGCCCTGAGCTGGCCCAGGGAAATGATGGGAAATTCAATTTCATAAGGGCTGTTTGCAAAGTAATCCAATACATTACGGTGTGTGCATTATTATTGTATTATATTGAGTAATATCACATTTAAGGAGATTTCATAGCATCATAGCCATGCACAAGGGAATATAAAAGCGGTTAATAAAAGAGAGAAGTCCAATTTCCCTTCAATATTAGTTATGCTCCTATTATACTCAGAATAATAATCAGAGGTCCACTTAGCCTGACTTGGGAGTTAACAGAGCTGTAATTACCTCGTGTCTACAGTGTCATTACCAAGGGCTCAGCCCCAGTGTCAGCACTTGATATTCCAGCTAAAGAAGGAAAATCGCAGGGCTTCCTAAAGCCACACACACACATAGCAGGGCAAGTCAAGATGTTTGAGCAGCCCAGGGTGAACTCTGTTAGAATTAAAGGCCCCCTAAAACTTGGATCCTGCTCATTAGGATTTTCCTCTGATATAAGTGAATATTCTCCTACCCTATGAACCCTTACTGTGAAAAGGAAACCTGCCATTCCCCCGACTAAATACATTACCGTTAGTTCTCCCTCTGCTGAGCCTGGTGAAAAAATGCTCTGAAGATTTGCTGAGAACAACAGAAGATGCACTAACAGCTTTTCCCAAAACTGACTTTCAGTGGATCAAATCAAGCTTCCAGGAGCTCTTCCTGGGATCAGTTATTCTAGCTACAGGGGAAGTTATCCTGGGGCTCACCGCATTCTACATGTAAGCTTCAGAGACAGGCATCAGTTGCCTATTTTAGTTAATCATGGGCTCCACTGTGTATGCTCAGTGTTTCAAGAGTTGCTGTGGTGGCCGTGCACTGTGGTTCATGCCTGTAATCCCAGCACTTTGGGAGGCTGAGACGGGCAGATCACCTGAGGCCAGGAGTTTGAGACCAGCCTGGCTAACATGGCGAAACCCTGTGTCTACCAAAAATACAAAAAATATTAGCTGGGTGTGGTGGTGGGTGCCTGTAATCCCAGCTACTCTGGAGGCTGAGGCAGGAGAATCACTTGAATCTGGGAGGTGGAGGCTGCAGTGAGCTGAGATCGAGCCATTGCACTCCAGCCTGGGCAACAAGAGCGAAACTCCATGTCAAAAAAAAAGACTTGTGGAAATACTGGGACCTCTGACATGAATCAGGGCTGGATCTGAGTTCCATGTCCATCACTTCCCTGTGCCACTATTTGGAACAATTTACACAACCGTTTGGAGTCTCTTTTCCTTATCTTTAAAATGAGGTAACATTACCCACCATTACTTTTAGAATTAATGGACTTAAATCATTAACACAATGCCTAACACCATTACTACTTGCTCTATTAATAATAACAATTGAGAAGCTCATTCTTTCACTGAAGAAGAAAGTAGTATTTACTAATCCCACTTTTGTTTAAATCAAGGTCAGTAGAGATGATTCCCAGCTTACGATATTTCAACTTAATGATGTGAAAACAATACACATTCAGTAGAAATCATGCTCTGAGTACCCATACAACCATTCTGTTTTGCCCTTTCAGTACAGTGTGTAATAAAGTGCATGAGATATTCGACACTTCAGTATAAAAGAGGCTTTGTGTTAGATGATTTTGCCCAACTGTACGCTAATACAAGTGTTCTGTGTACCTTTAAGGTGTGGCTAGGCTAAGCAATGATGTTCTGTAGGTGAACTGTATTAAGTGCATTTTCAACTTGTGATGGATTTATTGGGACATAACCCCAGCATAAGTTAAGAAAAATCTGCAGTGACATAGGTTCCCTTTTTAAAAAATACAGGGCTGTGTGTATGAGCATGGGTGTGTGTTTCAAGGTGGAAGAAAAGTGCTGTATTTCTGATACAACAACTCTGGCAGTCACTAAATTCTGGCATTACACAAACACATTTTTTATTTTCTTTCTGGAGTTCCACAGGGAAGTCCGGTTTGATGGAGAGGAAAGAATTTAAAAATGGAATTCATCAGCCTGGTAAGAAATACCAAATCTTTTATTAGAAAACAACCCAGAGGACTTGAAAGAGTATCATACTCAAGTGCCCACGAGGACCAGTGCGTGCAGGTAGAAGGGTACACTTGATAAAACCCTACAGGCAGTGCTGGCGACTATGACAAATAGTCAGAGGGGATGGGTGACACATCCCCAACATTAACTGCCATGTTTTGTTAGATTTCTCCATTTTTTAATCAAAGCCAGCTTATTTTGTGAAAACTTTCATTTTACAATGTAGGCAATTAATTAATTTGAGTCCAATAAAATAGGCCTGATGCCTGAATATAGCCAGCAGGCCAACAATATGTACACTTTGGCCTAGATCGGGGGTTGGCAAATTTTTCTGTTGAGGGTCAAACAATAAGCATAATTTTGGCTCTGTGGGCCATCGATCTATGTTACAATTACTCAAAGCTGCTGTCATCATGCAAAAGCAGCCATAGGCAATATGTGAACCAGTTAGTGTGACTGTGTTTCAATAAAACTTTATTGACAAAATCATTGCAGGCAGGAGTTGGCCCATGAGCTACAGTTTGCCAACTCTTAGCCTTGCTACTTCTGCTGATGATAAAAGCCTGGAGAAGACTGGAGAGAAGAGAGAAAAGGAAAAGCTGCTAAGGGGCTCTGGGCCCCATCCACAGCTAGACTAGGCAAGGAGAAAAATGGCCAACGCCCTGTATTCCAGGGTGTGCATCCAACTCACATTCTCCCTTTTACTAGGTCCCCTCTGGTCTTCTCTGTCAAGAGCTTCAATATCTCAAAAGAGGAAAAATTCACAAATCCAATGATGAATATACCCTGTCTCCCCCTTGTCCCCAACATCTGCCTTCTAGAGTCAGAGAACCTCTCTGGGGCTCATCTCCCCCTAGCTGGCCCCACCGACTGTTGCCTCTTCCCCTTTTGTGTAGCCACCAGATGAATGCCACCGCCTGGAATCCCAGGAAACTCCCGGCATAATTGCCCACCCAACTCCCACTTGCAAGCCAATCAGAGGGAAATGGGGGGATGAAATCCACCTCCTGTCATTGGAGCGCTACATCTACCATTGCTTTTCTTAGTGGAAAAAAAAAGTAGCTAGTTTCTCCCCCTAAAAAAGGCCAGGGAACAATCCATTTAAATTATAGTGTAATAATATGGAGCAAATATGCAGAAGTCAAATACAATTTGGGTTATAATTAGCAATTTCCTTGTAGCAAGTTTCTCTGGGAAATCCAGGTTTCCTCTTGTGAGCTTGCCAAAGGGTTTGAAGGCCCCTTTCTCTCTATGGGGCCACTGGATGCCACTGGGAAAGGGGATGAGTTAGGGATGGGAAGGGGGTGTGTGGGTTTAGTTGTACAAATTGAGGGAGTTTAGAGCTCTACAGACTTTCAGGAGTGTTAAGATATTTGCCTGTAATGATATTATCATAATTGAAATAGTTACCAGGGAATGTCATTTAGGTAAAATAAACCACTAATGGGGTAATCACACAACATGGGTTTTGGAATTTGCCAGGCCTATGTTTGCATTTGCTTCATACCTGTGCCTCAGTTTCCTCATCTGTAATTATGGTATGATCGCACCTATTCCTTGATGAGTTATGTCAGTGAAATACACAGTGTAGTGCATGGCTCATGGACTGGGTAAGAGAGTGGACCATGGTTGCCTTTGAATCCCATCTCTGCCCTTATCAGCCTTGTGACCTTGGGCAACATCCTCGATTTCTCTATGCTCTGGTTCTCTCATCTAGGTCATAAAGGGTTAATTAGAGTCCCTGCCTCCTCTAGATGCTGTGAAAATTCAATCTAACTGTCCACAGAAAGCTGACAGTACCACTTCTACTGGGAACCCAGTATGAGCTCACTAAATGCTAGTGATCACTATCCATACATTATCAATAAATGATAGCTACTTCCTGTTTTGTATCTTCCTTTAAGCCCAAGAAGTTTCTATCTGATGTTCCCCATCTGACAATCAGAATGTGCATTTACATCTCTCTCTTTTTAAAGATCAGGGCAGCCCATATTGTTTGGATTGTATGATTTGCAACTCTATTTTTTTTTTTTTAAATTTTTACAAGTGAATTGCCTTTTCACTTTCAAAACAAATCTGCAATATTTAAGCCTTCACATTAACTGGTCCTGATGGTCTGGTTTGTTTTGAGTGGTACAGGCTGAAAACTTTGGTTTACTGCAGAAAGAACTTGCCCATGGAGCTTCTGTCCCAAGGACACTGAGACGGCATACAAGTCAGGTCATCAAGCCCAGGTACATTCTGCTGCTGCTGTCAGGGTGAAGGCTTATTTTCTGGGTGGTGATGGCTTTCTCCCCAGGGCCCAGAAGCCAGAGAGCACATGAGCATCTCCCTGGGATCTCCAGACCGCCTGGCTCACTGTCTCTTGAGAGTCTGGTTATGTTTCTACCAGGGACAGAAGTCAGCTTCTGAACTGCTGCAGAGGTTGTACAGTCACTTAGACCTAGCTCTACATCAAATGCTATAATTTGACAATTTGACAAGCTCCACATTCTTCAGGGATGCAAAGGAAGAAACCCAGACCCCCTAGTTAGTGTCCTGACCCAGAAGTAATGATTGGGACTGGAGCTGGCAGGAACACATGACATTGCTGAATTCACACAGACCCATTGATACAACCACCAGGAGCGGCAGGAGAGAACTAGATAAAATCAAGACTTTCTTTTCTTTTTTTTTTTTAGAAGTCTGGAAGTCTTTGTGAAAATAAGGCCCACTCGTGGCTGAAACCTCTGGCTAGGAACCAAAATAGGATAGCAAGGAGAAACAGAGACTTACAGTGTACAGTTCAGTGTGCTCCTAAAGGCAGTGTCATTGGGACTTTGTCTATTTCAATGCAGACATAACCCTGGGTATGTGTATTTTAAAAACAGCTGTGGAATCCAGGAGATAGAGGCAGAGGAAGGGCATGGTACAGTGGAAGTTTTCTCTTAGGGCATCCTTACATTGGGTTCTGCTGTGATACTCACTGTGTGACTTAGGCAGTTTACTTTCTCCCTCTGAACCTGAGCATCATTCGTAAATGAAGCAGGAAGATAAGGTAGTCATTTCAAGTTCTAACATTCTATGAATCTCTGCACTGTCACACTGAAGCATCCAAACTGTCTTTTTTATGAACCTGAAATATAGTCTCCCTTAAAGGGTTCAGGTTCCTAAATTCACTTTTTTTTTTTTTTTTTTTTTTTTTGAGATGGAGTCTTGCTGCTCTGTTGCCCAGGCTAGAGTACAGAGGCATGATCTCAGCTCGCTGCAACCTCTGCCTCCTGCATTCAAGCGATTCTCCTGCCTCAGCCTCCCAAGTAGCTGGGATTACAGGTGCCCGCCACCACGCCTGGCTAATTTAGGTATTTTTAGTAGAGACAGGGTTTCACCATGTGGACCACGCTGGTCTCAAACTCCTGACCTCAAATGATCCACCCGTCTCAGCCTCCCAAAGTGCTGGGATTACAGGCGTGAGCCACCATGCCCAGCCTAAATTCACCTCTTGTTAAAAAAACAAAAAAGGTTCCAAGATTAAGTCAGGAGTTATAAACTCAGTATCTTCAGAGGCTGGACAGATAACAAAAATAAATGAAATAGTAGTGAACAGGAGAACCCAGAAAAATAAAAATTGCTGCTTATTCTTAAGAAGAAAGAAATCTAAATGTTTACAACAGAAATATGTCAATGAAGTTATAATAGTGGTTCAACAATCCAAAATAGCAATGATTGGATGGACAGATAGGGACCACATCCTGTGGACAGACGATTTGTTTGCTAAACTACTACAGAGTCCTCACCAAAGGGCTGCATACCATCATGCTAATGCCTACCTTAATGGAGAAAACTAAAAATTTATTTTGCCAATGTCTCCAACATAAGCTAATCTCTTTTAAACATGGATGTTATTTGCCTGGATGCAAAAGTATTTGAGTTTTCTTTTTGTTGTTGTTGTTGTTTTGTTTGTTTGTTTTTGTTTTTTGAGACAGCCTCATTCTGTCACTCAGGGTGGAGTGCAGTGGCGTAATCTCGGCTCACCGCAACCTCTGCCTCCTGGGTTCAAGCAATTCTCCTGCCTCAGCCTCCCGAGTAGTGGGGATGACAAGTGCCCGCCACCATGCCTGGCTAATTTTTGTACTTTTTGTGTCGAGACCGGGTTTCACCATATTGGCCAGCCTGGTCTGGATCACTGGCCTCAAGTGATCCACCTGCCTTGGCCTCCCAAAGTGCTGGGATTACAGGTGTGAGGCACTGTGCCTGGCCTTGTGTTTCCAACCTATAACTTATGTGATCTTTTTAAATATGTGCAGTGAGAAGATAGAGTGGGTGAACTCTTTGGCTCTTCCAGCTCTAGCATTGCAAGGTTCTGGCTGAGATTCATTCCTGAATCTTCTGTTAACAGAGAATAGCCAACTTCTCTGTTCCAGCCTTGAATTCGAAAATTGCACAGAATTCATAGGAACTTACTATGCACCTAAAGAGTATATGGCCAGTAATTAAGGGCATAAAATGATGATTGTTGGCTAATGTATGACCCAAATACCACCCACAAAATAGATTAATGCCTATTTCTAAGTTCATTGGAAACACCTGTAGTCCCAGCTACTCTGGAGGCTGAGGGAGGAGGATCACTAGAGCCCAGGAATTTCAGGCTGCAAGTGAACTAACATGGTGCCACAGCACTCCAGCCTGGGTAATGGAGTGAGACCCCTCTCTCACATAAATAAATAAATTAAATTGCTTAATGGGGCTATGAGCTATGCAGAGGCAATTAAGATATTCAAACACTTAAATCAGTCCTTTGTATAACAGCGTCTATAAGCTATAGAAAGGACAGATTTAGGTGTGTGAAGGACCTAAGCAAATATAGAGACTGCTTAGTCATCCTGAGAGGGTAAATTGATGACAATAAATACAGGTATGAATAAGCACAAAGCACCAAATGAAGACAAAGTCACGATGAAACTTGTCAGATGGCTGCGAGATTTGCAATGGAAATATGCCAGTGAAGTCCCCCTAAGGAAACATTAAATCCAACCCTTAGAATATGCCTAAGCTTTCCTCATTTAGCAAAAGCAAGACGTCCTCAGGTCTTAAAAACAAAACTTCAGTCATTTCCTTCTCTAATGAATCTCACTTTGTTTGCCCATGACCTAGACTTAGACCAAGAACAGCTTGTACTGATAATTTGTACTAAAACATCAGTGATTGAAAACTATTTGTCTATAAATCATTAAATACAAAATTACCTTGAAAATAAATTGGGAATTGGAGTTTTAGGTTGACTCTTGAGACAGGAAATTTCACAATTCTTATGATGAATTTATTCCCCTGGATAAAACATTTTTAATGAAGAATTCGGAACCAAGGAGACCACTCTGATTTCTCATTATGGGTACTGTAATTATCTCATAATTATGATGATCTACCTGGCAGAATGTTTACTATGTGCTTGTGATTGTGTTAAGACCTTCATAGACATTACTGTATTAGGACTTCACAACAACTCTAAGCCTCACATATAAAAAAGAAGAGACTCACAGAAGTTATGTAACATGCCCATGGTCCCACTCTGGGTCAGATTGGGAATGAGAGTGCCAAGCTCGGTATCTAGATTCTACCCTGCTTCTCCTGAAAACATCTAAAGATATTTAACCAGTGCCATTTTTTTTTTTTTACCTGTCATAGCAACCTCCAATTCTGCCAAAATCTGAGGCTGAAACCCTAGTCCTAAAAAGAACATCAGACACATGGGTCTTTGATGCTCAGACATATCCTGTTCCTGTCCAACTTATCCTAAGTTGAGATAAATCATTCATTTTGGCTCTCCAGGACTGGACACTCTTTGATGACCAGGGTCTTTAAAATAATAAAATAGCCATGGTATTGTGTAATAAAGGTCTTTAGTTTATCCTGAAAGCCAAGGACCATTTATTGCAGAGAATACATGGGAGTGAGAAGCACAGTTCTCAGGCTCCTAAGGAAACAAGAGACAGTACCCATGTCTTCAAATTAAATGTGAATCTTAGGAAAACAGAACTGGTATTGACAAAACAGCTCAGTCACACTGTCATCTGAAAAGGCAATTTTGAAGCCACCGAAACATGTTATTGGAGTTTGCTCCAGGCGCAGGTCTCAAACAAGAGCACACTCGAAGTCTGTAATATTGCACAGGCTTGGGTCTGCTGGGGCCCTCCCCAGGGTGAAATGAGTAATTCCTTTCTGTGATAGCAATCTATTTAGAAAAGAGGCCAGTGTGGCTGGGCATGCCTGGGGGATGCCTTCTGGGCTTCTAGCCCTTAAGAATTTTGGTCTCGAGTCTGACATGCCCGTTTTTGAGCTCTGGCTACTGTTTCTCAGCCACAGTGACCTTCAGTAAGTGACTTGCCTCAGATTCTGCTTCTGTAACATGGGATGATAACACTTCATAAGTGGCGGGGAGGGCCAAGATTAGTTGAGATTGTGCATGGAAAGTGCTTAAAATATAGTCTGACATTCAGTGAGCAAAAGTTATGATTTTTGAGATTTTTTCCTGATTCTCATTTAGACGTAACTCTTCACCCTATTTTTAGACACGGCAACCTTCAATTACTTTGCCCAACTTTCAACGTAAGTACATGAGGCATAAACCCTCCTCAAAGGAAAAGAACTCTGTTGTTCTGTAATCCATCGTCTGACGGCTGCTTGGAAGAAAAGAGGGAGGGAGGAGATCTGGAGAAGGGTCACAGCAGAGGAAAGGAGCAAGAGAACACAGAAGAGCAGAGAGGTTCAGTGCTCAGCTTGAGCTCCTTCCACTTGTAAACAGAATGGAGGGTGAGCTCTTGTCAAGTCCAGAGGCCAGGTCTTAACTGACCTGTTTATCTAAGCTAGAGGGCAGCCATGAAGAAACCAACCTTTGTGAGAATTCTAAGCCACTGGCCAAGAGATCCTCTAGGGCAGCAGTCCCCAAACTTTTTGGTACCAGTTTTGTAGAAGACAATTCTTCCATGGACATGGTGGGGCAGGGAGGATGGTTTCAGGATGAAATAGTTGCATCTCAGATAATCAAGCATTAGAGTCTCATAAGGAGCACACAGTCCAGATCCCTCACGCGTGCAGTTCGCAATAGGCTTCGCGCTCCTCTGAGAATCTAACGCCTTTGCTGATCTGACAGGAGGCAGAGCTAAAGTGGTAATGCTCACTCACCCACCACTCACCTTTTGCTGTACAGCTCGGTTCCCAACAGGCTACAGACTGGCACTGATTTGTGGCCTGGGGGTTGGGTACCCCTGTTTTTGGAGACAACTGGAGACTGGGGAAACAGCCTGGACTGTAACATCAGGTAGACAAGACATGGGTGAGGACCTCAACTGCACCATTCCCAAGTCAAAACATCGTCAACCTCTTTGTCCCTTTATTGGTGGGATTCTAACAGCATTTAAAAGGTTGATGTGGTAACAAAACAAGATGGTAACCAAAAGAGGGCCTAGAATGGTCTTTGGACCACGGGAGACCTTAACCAATGACAGCACACCTCAACTTTTCTTCTCCCAGACACCCAACAATTCTAAAAGTACTTTCTTTTGTCAAAGAGAGGGATAGCCACACCCAAACACACAGAGTCCGTAGGGACATGAACCAAGAGTTGCCTAGCACACCGGGTTGGGCAAGAGCGTGGGTGTCAGGCCTTCTTAAGTTCTGTCCATGAAGGTGCAAATTGGTGCAAGCTCTTTGTAGGGTAATTGATCCATGTCCACATCTTAAATCCATGTACCTTTTAACCATTCAAACCCAGAGGCACACAGAGATGGACAGCAATCTTCGTACCTAGCCCTGTACTGCAGTCTGATGGTAAATATCAACAGCACAAGATTAAACCCAGAGACAACCTAAATGCCATCATTAGGATACTTCTGTACATAAAAATGCACACACACACACACACAAAATAATGAGTTGAACCCCTAAATATGATAAAGAATAATCTCTGAGATATAAAGGGGGTGCCAAAGTGGGTGTTTAGATTTCAATTCTGTAATTTTGAGAATGGAAATTGTGAGTAGTCATAAGATATAAAGACTGAATTAGAGACAGATGATAGAGATCGAGGGAGATAAAGATAGAGATAGAGGACAAGCAGGCATATGCTTGCATTTGCATAAAACACTTCTGGAAGGAAATATAAGGTATTAGTAACTCACTTCTGGCAGAGAGACTAAGAATTTGGGTTGTGGGTGTTAGGACATGTTAGTTTTCATTTTATATCCTTTTCCAATGTCTGACTTTTTAAACCCCAAGCCTGAATTGATGTTTTTCCCTATACCTTAGTGATTTCATCAGGTTCAAAATCAAAACTGGCATGGAAAGGGTTAAGAACAGGACACCATCACCAACCAATATCTTATCTTCCTAAAAGTATTAAGGAAATTTGGAGGCACAGTTAACACTCCAGTGGGAAGCGGCTGAGGCCAAAGAAGAAACTGGCTCTTTAAATAGTTCTTTTCCCTGTCAGTCGAGCCTCCAGCTCAGGAACCTAGCTGGGGCACCCACATTCCTTCTCCCATCAGGGCCTAGAGCTAGTGGGAAAGTGGTGGGAGCCTTTTCAACAGACTGCAGAAGCATTAAAAATAGAAGTTAAGTTGCTATTGGAGATACATGGAGAATCGCCACTTGCAAATCTCTAATGATAATATGTCAAGAGTAAAATACCTTGTCAGGAACAGTATCTAATATAATACAGTATTGGCTCTGTCAGCAATGTGATCCATGATATGTTTGGAGGCCTACATGAAATAGAAATTCAGCAGGAAAAAAGGCCTGCGGGGACTCATCTCAGCCCGTGGGGGAACTGAAAGGATGACCTGGTAAGTCTTTTCTGTCTGCATTTTACTGAGCTCTGGTTGGGAGCTCTGGGTGCATCCTCCTTCCCTTTTACAGATTCTGCACTTTGTGTTAAATCATGTGCATATATTAGATGTTCTTGGAGGCCACCAGATGGATGGATGGTTTCTCTTACCCAAAAGTACTTAGTTTCTCAAAGAAATAATGGCCTCTACAATGTCCTTAGAATGATATTAAGCATCGTGAATACATATGTCAAAGAAAAGTTAGAGCTATTCCAGGTACAGCACTATCCTATGGGGAATGACTTAGGTATCTCCCAACAGTAACATTTTGTGCAAATACGGGGTCCTGGATATGGGGTGGGGAGAACCATAATTCTGACCCACTTTGAGGTTAAATTCATTACATAGGAAATTGAGAACTTGGAGTCAAGACAAAGTACACCCAATAAACGTAGGAGGAGGCAGAGACAATTTGAAGTAACTTGTCGTAGACCACGTTCTGCTGCTGTAGATTAGGAAAGGATAACTCAAAAGCAGCATCTCCTTTTGGCCAAAGAGAGATAAGCATACAGTTGTAATTGTTTGTAACAAAAAACAAGATGACTCCTTTATGATTCCTGTACTGACCCAATACCAGTTCAGAATATAAATCCTAAAACTTCCTTCAGGATCAGCCACAAAGCCCACCTGCTTCAGCCTCTAATGGCTGTCTTTCCTTTAAAATCCTACCCCTGAGATTGTTTACCATCCAAACACTGCTGGAGGAGACAAAGTAGACAGTTAACCAGTCCACCATACATTCACATTCTCCAAACTCGGGCACCCATTGCCATTCAAATACGCTAGGAATTATCTAAGGCAGATTTCTGACATATTTGCCCAAGTTCAGGAATCCTTCCTTTGACGCTGCTGCCTCCATTCATGGAAAAAATGAAGGCAATGTGGATGGAACTCCTCACATTATCTCTTGACTTGAAAATTTCTCTGCATCCTCCTACATTCACCCTTGCTTCTCTTCTATTTCAAAATTGAAGTACTTCCAAATGTCAGCAAAATAATTTCTGAGTTACCCAAAATTTAAAACAATCCAAATGCCCATGCATAGGTAAATGGAGAAATAAACTGTGACATATCCACGCAATGAAATAGTACTCAGCAATGAAAAGGAAGGAGCTACAACCACATGCAACAATATGGATGAATGCAAAAAAAAAAAATGATACTGAGTAAAAGAAGCCAAAGAGAGCACATAATGTTTGATGTTACTGATATAAAATTCTAGAAACTGCAAATTAAGCTATAGCAAAAGAAGCAGACCCATTGGTTTCCTGGGAATGAGGCAAGGAGGAGGAGGGGAGGATCATAAAAGAGCAAGAAAAGACTTTGGGATAATGGACATATTCATTATCTGGATACCAGTAATGGTTGTGCATGTAGGTACATTTGTAAAAATGTATCAAAGTGTATACTTTAAATATACACAGTTTATTGTATGTCAACAAAGCTGTTAAAAAATGGTTTCTTCCTTCCTGGACTACCTACTGTATCTGAATACTCTTGGTCCTATTCCTTCTTATCTCCTATAAAACATTTCATCCCTTTCTTTCCTGCACCATGATTCTCTATCTCTTGCTTCCTGTCTTTTGCACCCCATACAGGGACCTTGTTGGCATAAATTAGTGAATCTAAGTCAACTATCCTACCAACTGATTTCTCTGACCTCTTTGATTCTCAGATGCAATCTCTTTTTTCTCCTTATCACTCCAAATATTTATAATGGACAATGCCCGCCCACTCCAACATATCCCATTTATTCCTCAACTCTTGTCCCTTCTGCATCTCCCTCCACTACTCTAGCAGAACTGCTTTCTTCTAGATCTTTGAGGGTGTCCAAACTGTCACTTCAATAATGTCTTCTCAGTTTATTCCCTCCAGGCTCTATAGCCCAACATTCAACTGGTTGAACGTCCAATCTGAACATCCCACTGATGTCTTATTCAATAGTTCCTCTTCCTTCAAACCCCACCCCGTGAGCTCTCCAGTGTTCTGTGCTTGTCTTTCTCTTCACTCCCTACTCTTGATGAACACCAATTCAAACTTTTTTATACAAACGGCTCACCATGCTACCTTTAGCTCTGACCCGGTTCTGTCTACTTAGTTTCTTTAACGATTTGTTCTGAAGGCATCTTATCATGAACTCTGATGAAATGGTCTTCATTCCATGTATTTGGATATGAAGCTCCTCGGTGACCCCAGGGCTGGGACACTCAGTACCAGCCTCAGCCACTGAATGAAGATAACGCCACACAAGCCAGGAATGGACATTGATTCCCATGAGAGGGCTTATGTAGGATAAATCCAAGAGCTTTTCACAGGTGGTAACTGGAGACTGAACTTGCAGGACAAAGCCAGAGAGTGGAAGTGAGGATGAGGAAGCCAACCCAGGATGGCTTCCCATTAGAAGCTGATGGACATGTTCCAAAAACCAGGCTGTGTCCATCCTCTGCCTGGACTTTTTATCACACAGGCCAACACACTTCCTACTGAGTTTTCTCTTTCCTGTCAACAGAAGACTCTGAAAGGTATAACCTTCTGACTATGATTTTGAAAATGTTTTCTCCTACTGTCATCACGATAGATAAAAGCTGTGAAAACCTATACGCTAGAATTTGGCACATTATCATAATTAACAGAAAACATATCCTATATTCTCCAAAGGCTCTCCAAGGAAAGAGAGCTTGTCTGCACATCAGATTATCTCGCTGCAGTGCCTGGGGCACTGTGGTCACCCAACACCCTATTTAAATTCAATTGTGTTGATCTCTAAAGTGTTCTTTTTGCAGGGTAAAGATGTGGAGCATCTCGACTCCCCAACTAGATTAAATTTTCTTTAAGCTAGGCATCACTAACCCTTTCTTCTTATGTCTCATTTCATAATGCCTCTGACTTAAACTCTTCTTAAAGCTTTTAAAAAGCATTGCTGGTAACATGGAATTTCAACCCCTTATCAGACTCACCAGGACCGCAGGATGTTGAATCCCTGCTCATTCCTCCCAGTTCCTCTTTTGCCACATCACCTTCAAATCCCCTTCACCAGGCCGGAAATATACTGGCCTCTTCTTAGGACTTTGAATGAGCCCAGATCTTTCTACCTTTACGACCTTTGACTGTGGTATTCCCTCTGCCTGGGATGCTTTGTTTTATCACCTTAAGGACCATCTCCTTAAGAAATGCTCCCAGACTACACGTCTGCAGGTAGCTCCTCTGTTCTTTTTAAATTTCCCTATGGTACCCATATTTTCCTTAAGACCTCTATCGCACACGCTATTTGCCGCATGCTCAGTTTCTGCCTCTCATACTAAGTTACAAGAAGGAAAGATCATTTTGTTTGGTTCAACCATGCCAGCTAGTATGAGTCCCGGCCCTAGTAGAAGATTTGTAAATATTTGTGAGTAAATAAATGAATACATAAAATTTCCACAGCAGTTAGCTTAATAAATAATGTCTGAATGCATCTTTTTTCAAAATCTGAAAATAACCTCTCCAGGCATTACTACTGATTAACACAAAATGGCCAACTAACAGTAAACAACAACCCCATCACTACTACCTGGTAGTCAACGCAAAAGCAGCAAACACCTGCTGATCCAGCAACCTCATTTAACAGATCCATGCCTAAGGTACAGCAACTAAATACAAAAAAATCAGTAGCAGGAGTGTTCAGAAGAACCAGAATGTGGAGACAACCCAAATATCCATCAATGGACTAATGAATAAATAAGCATGGTCTATCCATACAGTGGGATACCCAACATGAATGAACCTAGACAACATTGTGCTAAGAGAAAGAAGCCAGACACAAAAAACTATCTCTAAGGCAGATTGGTGGTTGCCAGGGACTGGGGAGAGGGAGAATTGGGAGAGTCTGCTTAATGGGTAGAGGGTTTCCTTTTGGGGTGGTAGCAACATTCTCAAACTAGATAATAGTGGTGATTTTGCACTACCTGGTGAATATACTGAATACCATTGAAATTTGTACATGAATAAAATGGTTAAAATGGGAAAGCTTTATGTTGTATGTATTTTACCACAATAAATTTAAAACAACTAAAAATTTCAGAATGTATACTATTTTTTTAAAAAAATCTTCAAAACTAGACTCCAAATGAATGAGGTGGCAAGTAGCCAAGTTAGTCAGTGGTTGCTTTTATCATAGGAAATGTATCATGCTTCAAACCCATAAACTTCTTCACAAATATTGGCTTTCCAGAGGTCTTGGGACAGGAGGAAGAGGCAGAATTGCCTTACACTTAAAAAATGTTCCAGACAAGAGGTTTGGGGTGCCCAAGCTTCTAAAGAATTCTGCAGAAAAAGGTTCCCAAATGCATGTTCCATATAGGTTTTGTGGTATGCATGATTACTTTATGTGGCACACAAATGAACATTATTTAATTTTACTATAATTATTTTTGCTTAGAGTTATATTTGATTAATGGTCAAAACACCAGTTTTCATTTATAGTGATGATAAAATGTCTGTGTTGTTTACATGCCTGTTTCTAATCCATTTAATCATTTGTATGCAATAAAATTTACTCTGTATGGTGTATAAACTCACATAACCATCACCATTAAGATACAGGACAGTTCCCTTATTCATCCAAATTCTCTCACCCTGCCCCTTTCTAGCTCCTGCTCTTTGGTCCAGCAACAAAAATGAAGAAACCAGGGACAAACACTGCAATCTGGATGAGTCTCAAATGCATGAGGCTAAGGTAAAGAAGTCAGGTTCAGAGCTTTGAGGTATGAATGAGGAGTAGCTGCAAAGGGGCACAAGATTTGTATTTAGGCTGATGGGAATGTTCTGAAATTAGATGATGGCAATCATCGCATGACTCTGTAAATATGCTAAAAATCAGTGAATTGTACAACTAAAAATATACTAATTTTATGGTATGTAAAGTATAACTCCACAAATACTTTATTTTTGTTTACTTAGAGACAGAGTTTCACTCTGTCGCCTAGGCTGGAGTTCAGTGGAGCAATCTTAGCTCACTGCAGCCTCAAACTCCTGGGCTCAAGCCATCCTCCCACCTCAGCCTTCCAAGTAGCTGGGACTACGGGCAGGCACCATTACACTCAACTAAATTTTAAATTTCTTGTAGAGATGAGGTCTCACTTTGTCGCCCAGGCTATTCTCAAACTCTTGGCTTCAAATGATCCTCCCACCTCAGCCTCCCAAAGTGCTGGGATTACAGACATGAGCCACCATACCCAGCTTCCATAAAGATTTAAAAAAAAATTATCTTACATCAAATTTTTTTTCACACAAAAAAAGAGATTTCATTGGAATCGCATTCTAGAAAGGCAAAACTACAGGAATAGGAAATTGATAAATGTGCCCCTTTACAAATAAATGAAGTTAATGAAAAAATACTTTGATTTAAATGAACGCTAAGAATGAATGCATGGAGATGAGGTAAACGTCAGAAAGCTGGTATGATGAGCGGGGGCTTAGGGACTGATCTGTTTGCCAGAGTTCCTGGGTGGATGGGGGTGCGCCCCTGCTACCATTCCCAGGGCTGGGGCACCTGCCCCAGGGCAGGTTTGTATAACCTCCCACCCGCAGCAAACACGTCCACTTACTGTGGCGGTGCCGGAGACAGTCTGAGCGCTCGTGTCCGCCGGGCTCTGCTCGGAGTGCGTCTGGGCGGGAGGGTACAGGTTTAACGTGTGCTCGGGAACCGTGGTCTGGCCTGTGTACTCTGGCGCGGGGTGGGGATGAGGGGCCGTGTATTCCGCGGGGATACCGTTTTGCGGGGGAGCAAACTGGGCCGAAGCGTAAGGCTGAGCCATTGTGTCAGGGGCAGCGGCTGCTTCCTGATTACCCTGAAAAATCAAAAAGGTGGAGAGAGGGAGAGAACATCATGAGAAGCCACGCTTCGAAAACCTTCCTCCCAGATCCCAGGACGGTCGTGCACTGCGTACTTTCTAGGGTTCACCATGGTGCCACCAGCCTGAGATGGACCAATCTATGATCATCTTCACCAGACCCTATAAGGAAACAGTAACCATCACTTCTCCCCATTTTACAGATGCAGAAACCGAGGCTTGGAAAAAATAGTCACTTTTCCCAAGCCACCCAGCCTAATATTCAAAGACGAGGAGGGTCTGTGGCTTACTAGATTGGAATTTTTTTTTTTTCTGGCAGATCCTTTTTATTTCATTCCCATTTTGGAAGCTGTGAGCATTTAGTTGTCCGCAGTGACAGCAGAACCTTGATTTGATACTTAAAGTGCCAAGAGAGATTAAATTGAACGTGTGTGTTCTTGAGAGGAGAGACAATTTATGTAAGCATTTGAATTTAATCAAAGTTTTATGTGACTTGGCTCACATAATGGAAAGAGGGAGTATCCTTTTAATGGTCCTAGTGTCTGTGTGTTTGTGTTATGTTGTGTGTGTGTGTGTGTGTGTGTATGTGTGTGTGTGTGTGATGTCCCCAGTGCCAAAATAAAGCAGCTGATAAAAATTCAGGGCCTAATTTGGACAAAGATTGTTCTCTTTGACATCCTCATTTTCAGCATTTCTGAAAAATATTGGATTTAACTCTTAGTCTCATTAGTCCATGCCTCTCCCTCCCTCCCTTACTTTTTTATGAGCACGGAGTATTATATAACAATTCATTCTTCAGATCTAGGCAAAACATGCAGTATGACAATTACAACCAACTCAGAAGAATTTTAAAAACACACACAACAAAAACCTGAATTCAAATGCTGCCATTTCAGGAAACATCTCTCTCTCTACCTCCTCCTCCACAGTCCTACCACGACACACACACACACGCACACATAGACACACACACACACACACACACACACACAAAGGCATAAGAAATTGTAACCCAAAGGTCCAAATTTTCCATGGTCTCAGTAGATGGGATCAAACAGTCAGAAAGACAGAGAGAGGAAAAAAACTTGGCAATTAAGCACACGAAATAGCTGCCTCTCCCATTGTCTCTGGTAAATTAGATGTGACTTTAGCCCTCGTATAATGATACTAGGGCAAAAATATCAGAATTGCTCCCTTATCTCTTTGGTACTCGCCACCAACATCCGAAATCCTCTTTCTCTAAAGCAATTTGAGTGCAGCAAAAACATGATGACAGAAAGAAGGGAAGAAAAAAATAAGTTTGTTCTCAGAGCAGCACACAGAACTGGTGCATTTGTTTAGAAGGGACCTTAATTAGAATGTTAAAGATGACACTTGGAAGAGAACTAAGCTTAGGATAAGTTTAAACATTTTACAAGTAAAAACATTCCCATCAGGCTCTTCCCTCCTCCAGACAAATTTCTCCAAATGTCTGTGCCATTGGAAACAAAAGGACACAAGCGTTTCTTTCTCTTTCTAACATTTTCCCATAGCACTGGGGCCATGGAGGGTGTGCCTATGCTGAGGCTGAGTTGCTATCCATGAGCAGTTAACCCTGCCCATCCTTGGGAAGCCACAGAAGACATGCACTGATATTGCTGGTCTGTCATCACTCCTGTTTCTTCAACAAGACCCCAGTTTCCTTCTGGCGGACAGTCCCACTCTCAGACTGTATGGTGCAGATACAGTTGAACCCAGCTCCTGGTCACTGTGAGATGAGCCATAGGACACCAGCCTGGCCAATCAGAAGGTCCCACTGAAACAGTCCCAAGGATTTGGGTTCATGCACATCTATTGAGTGAGTCCATTAGTGCATTAAGGCCTAGCCATGCCACTGAGTCCCAGTCACCCTGGGGTTTTGCTGTAGTTTTGGGGAAGAAGTTCTCTTTCCACTCTGGCAGCTGTAAAAACAACATAAGCCTGGAGCTGCCAAGAACTGACACTTAGGCTGGGCATGTTGCCCCATGTTTGTAATTCTAGCACTTTGGGAGGCCAAAGCAGGTGGAATACTTGAGATCAGGAGTTCGAGATCAGACTGGGCAACATGGTGAAGCCCCATCTCTAATAAAAATACAAAAATTAGCCGGGTGTGGTGGCACATGCCTGCAATCTTAGCTACTCAGGAGGCTGAGGCAGGAGAATCACTTGAATGTTGGAGGTGGAAGTTGCAGTGAGCTGAGAGCGCAGCACTGCACTCCAGCCTGGGCCACAGAGCAAGATTCTGTCACAACAACAACAACAACAACAACAACAACAACAGAATTGCCACTTGAAGGGGACCTGCCTACAGGTGAGGCCAAACTAGAGGAAAATGAAGAGAAGAAACTGAGGAATAGAGAGGTTTCTACTGAGTCCCAGTGACATCATTTGAGTCTTGAATCCAGCTTTACCCGCAGTTAGCACCACCCCTGTTTGTTTTAGTTACACAAGTCAGTAAACGTCCTATATTTTAACAGCTTTACTTAGATATCATTAACATAAAAATTATTTATGTAAGGTGTATAACTTGATGTTTTGACATATGTATACATTGTGAAGTGACCACATTCCAGGTAATTAGCATATCCATCACTTCCACATGATTTCCATTTGTGTGTGTGTGTGTGGTGAGATTTAATTTAAGATCTATCCTCTTAGCACATTTCCAGTATATAATACAGTATTTTTAACTCTTGTTCCCATGCTGTACTTAAATCTCCAGAACGTATCTGTCTTGCAAAACTGATACTTTGTACCCTTTATCTCATTTTTTAAGCTACTTTTTCTGTTACTTACAACCAAAAGGGTCTTGACTAATTAAAAAAAAAAAAAAAAAAACTTCTGCTGTTTTATAACTAAACTAGTGTCTTTTTTTTTCTAGGCTGTTCAGGGAACATATCCTTCTGTACAGAAATTTCATAGTGATGCCACTTCTCTATGGGTGATGAAAAGCCCCAGAAATGTGGGGATCTTGGGAACCACCTGATGAGAAATTCATTGTGCCAGAGGCAGCTTCTGCTTAAAGGTCTGTTTCTGTCTCCCCAACCTTCTATCTGGCCCATCTCTGAATTGAAAGATAGACTTGTGTCAACTCTTACAGGGAAGCACAGAAAAATCACACAAGCAGTGGTATGGACAATGATCATATGAAGACAAAGGCTTCCCTCCTCCACCTCCAGCAGAAGATACCTTTCACCAGGAACATATATAACCCTGGGGCTTTTCATCAGTACAAAGCAACCTCAGGAAAAGTGGCCCATTCCTACTAGTTCCTGCAAAAAAGCCAAGGCTCCTTATAGACTTGGAGCTATCTCTGTATCGAACAGAGAAGGGTCATGCCCTCCAGAAGCTTATGGTAAGTTAAGGGAGAAGAGCTCCATCCTCTCAACTCCATCAAGTCTTCACATTCACTGCCCCTCAGTTTGGAAAGCCTCACCTACCCACTTACCCAGCTAGTCCTTACTCTTCCTTCAGTCCGCATCAAGAGTCCCTCCTCCAGCAGGCTTTCCTTGATGCTGAAACCCAGTCAGTTGCCCATCCCCTCTACTCCACTGCAGCTGGATGGCCATAGCTCACACAGCTCCAAGTACTGCCATGGCCTGTTTATTTGTCTGTGAGCTCCCTGAAAACAGGACACTCTGCCACATTCCCTGTCCCATCTCCATGGTCCAACAGCATACTAGCTGCAAAGGGGACATTTATAAATGTCTGCCAAGTGAATATGTGCTTGAAAAATGACCTCTGGGCTCTGTAAAGCCTAGTCTGGCAGCAGGAGATAGGGTAGGGGGATGAAGAGAGGACCTAGCAAATGACTCACAAGGCAAACCTGGCCCAAATTTTGTTTTTGTAAATAAAGTTTTATTGGAACACAGCAATGCTCATTTGTTTACTGTCTGTAGCTGCTTTTGTACTACAAATGCAGAGTTGAATAGTTGTGACAGAGACTGTCTAGTCCACCAAGGCTGAATTATCTATTATCTGGTCCTTTGTGGAAAATGTTTTCTAATAGCTGTGGCAGAATGTCATTAGATATGGGGTCACCAGTTAAGAAGCCATTATTGCATAAATAGTTTGGGCAGAAAATAAAGCAGGCAGTGAAGCAGAAAGAGAGAGAAAGGGGCTGTATTCTCTCTAAACCAAAGAGGGGTGATAGCTAGTCTTGGAGACTGGCAATATTGAAAATGGTACAAAAACAGTAAGTCAGAATCTTTTGGGGAATTTACTTTCCATTAGCAGGCCTTTGACCTGTAAACACACATGCACACAGGCTTTAAATCTGCATAAGTGGGCTTATGAGCAGAAGGTTCATGATGGCCTCAGACTTCCATGAAAAGCAGCCCCTTCTCCTCACTGGTCCTCAGAAGAAAACCTAATAGGTGGCAGGCACTCTGCTGGGCGCCTCATACCGGCAGTTCTTCCGGAGTGGTGACTGCCCCCTACAGGACATAAGGCAATGACAGGAGACAGTTTTGATGATCACAAATGAGGGAGGATGTGCTACTGCCATCTAGTGGGTGGAGGCCAGGGATGCTGCTAAACATCCTACAGTCTACAGGACGGCCCTGAACCACAAAGGACTGACTGTCCCGCCCCAAACGTTAACAGTGCCAAGGTCCAGAATCCCCACTTTGCATGCAATGCATCTCTAATCTCAATTTACCTTGTCATCAAAGATGCTCCAGACCAAAGCTGGGAATAATTATTCAGGGTCACAGCCACAGATAGTTCTTAGGGAAGCCAAGAGTTAAACCAAGGCATCTCTCATCTAGCAAGAGAATCACCTGGTGGGGAGTTCACTTCATTCATTCATTCATTATTTTTATTTTTATTTTTTTGAGACAGACTTTTGCTCCTGTTACCCAGGCTGGAGTGCAATGGTGGGATCTCGGCTCACTGTAACGTCTGCCTACCAGGTTCAAGCGATTCTCCTGCCTCAGCCTCCCGAGTAGCTGGGATTACAGGTGCCCACCACCAGGACTGGCTAATTTCTTGTATTTTTAGTAGAGAGAGAGTTTTACTATGTTGGCCAGGCTGGTCTCAAACTCCTGGCCTCAAGTGATCCACCCGCCTCGGTCTCCCAAAGTGCTGGGATTACAGACATGAGCCACTGCGCCTGTCCACTTCCCATTTTTAAATAAGCAACTCCCTCTCTATCATATACACCATGGACCTGTGTTTTAGCTGTTGGTGTGTTACTCCCTGTGAGGAAGCCAGGGACTAGGGTATTTGATTCAAAGACGCCAGCAATTCCAATGGACAGGTTAGGTGGGTGACCATTCGAAAGGAGAGGGGTAGCAGCCTGGGAAACTTCTGCACTACCTCAAGCCTGAGACCTGACTTTGAAATGCTTTGAGGCTAAGTGAGGAAAGGCAAGGGCCAGCTGGGGCCATCACATATGCCAATGCAAACCACCCACCTCTATCATGAGTTGTGCAATTCTGACAAATACAGAGCACCATGCTCTAGGGTAGCCATGGTAGCCAAGGAGCCTGCAGTTAGCATCCAGGAACATGGGCTCCAGATTTCATCCTGTACTTAGAGTTCTCAAACAGATGTTGGTGGGACCCCCCTACAGTAACTTATTAACACTGACGGCCGTTCCAGAGAGATCCTAATTAATATTCCCAACATTTGTACTTTAGGCTAATTACAGCTAATATTTAATTAAGACCATTGTACTTCCTATGGAATTATTTTTCACCTTCAAATGGCTCCAGAGATGTCTTTGTTTCCTCCCTAGTGACGTTCCTGGATTCTTAGCTTTGCTGAAATGTATTTTCTGGAAAAATATATTGACATTAAGGGCACCTTTTCAACTCCAGGTCACAGCAAATCCTAGGCATGCGAATAGGCTCCTGGGTTGGAAACTGAAGCCAACTTCATGTAGGGGACAGTGACAGGCAAAATTATTTGGAGCATTCTGGCTAGACATTCCCTCATTTGCAGAAGCCGCCTTCTTTCTTCTACTCCAGCAATTCCAATGGACAGGTTAGGTGGGTGACCATTTGAAAGGAGAGGGGTAGCAGCCTGGGAAACTTCTGCACTACCTCAAGCCTGAGACCTCAAGTGCCAAGTCCCCACTTTTCCCTAAATAAGTGGAATGATCAGAGAGTTTCTGATATCTGCAGTCAGGGTGCTTGTGGGTGTTCCTAGTTGATGAGCAGCACGATCTGCCTTGCAATTGTTCCCCACACCATCAAGCAAACACTTCAGAAGCTTTTGCAAACTTAACGTTTAATTTCAGTGCCTGGACTTTCTTGAGTTGTTACTCAGTACACAAAAAGAGGATGAAAGGAGGCCAAGCTCTCACGCTTTAAGACCCACTATTGCTGCTGCAGAACTGACTAGAACCTTGAAATAAACAACATTTATTAGGATAAACTTAGAAGAAACTTTCTGGTCCCCAGTCACCAAATCTCTCAGTCAATGAGAGCGACTCAATGACAGCAGGATGGAAACCTGTCATTACTTAAGACACCCTGACGTGTAGTTTTCACTCCAGTTACCAAGAGCAAAAGGATTATTAAAATGCAACCAAGTCTGATTCCTAAAAGCAAAAAAAAAAAAAAAAAAAAAAAAGTCATTTCAATTTAAATATTTTACTGAAGCATGAAATAGCCCGGCTATCATTGCTATTTTAAGACAAACACTGTAATCTGACTACTAGCGTAGTGTGCCGACTCTTGGATGCACACAATCAGAGGGCCACTCTTCTGATGCTCAGACAATTTCTTTGGTCACTAAAATATCCTGAAACCTAAATTTTCTCTCTGAAGTGGACTCAGGAGACAGAGTCAGAGAGGAAAAAAAAGTGAGAGGCTTTTTTGGTTGTTCTTTTTGTTTTCCAAGACATTGCCTTTCTCCCAGTTGTTGCCCTGAGTGGTTTAATAAACTAGTTTTGAGAAACTAATAAGACAACCAAGAGTGGTAGCCAGTCAGGCTTTGCAAAATCTTTTGGCTCAAAATCTAATGCAAACCGTATCTCAACTGAAAAATAATCTTGAAGTGGCCGAACATGAAATGGGTCTATTCTTTTCCATGTAACTACCTGACTTTCACTGACAAGGCAAAGTACCTGCTTTCATAGCTGTCCAGGTGGACTTTAAATAGACAAGTATTTTCGTGTGTGGGTATGTGTGTGTGCACACTCACACGCCTGCGTTTCCCCACCTTTATAGTCAAACTTCTTGAGCACACCCTCCCTTTCTGCATCTGGAATTTATTTGTCCCCAGTTTATTTCCTGCTGTGGAGAACTTCCTCTGGCCTAAACTCAACCCTTATAATGAAGAAATGCACAGGAATTGTCAAAAGTTAATAAGCCAGCTGATCGTATCTGTCCACACAGCCCAGGAAAGCAACGGCTCCTGCAGTGGGACCCCCCACCAGCATGGACTCACTGGAGGAAAACTATCCATTCTTGGTGGTTGCCTGCAGTTTTCAGTCTTGCTGACAGTTTGTTTTACTTTAGCTTAGGATCATGGTCTATGCCACTTCTCTGGCAAGAAATCACGCATATTCAGAGAAACCCTCTTGTGCTGAACAGAACTGAGCTAAACTGCATCATGCCCTACGGGCACTGAAACAAAGAAGGAAAATGTGAAAGGACACCATTAACCTGCTGGTTCTAAGACCCGCTCAGTTCCACACATCAAGCAGAAAGCGCATGCGCGCACGCACACATACATACACACACACACACACGCACACACACACTCTCTTCACCAAAACTCCTCTCCTTTCCCCGGACATAATTCAAGGAGCAAGCTCCATGTCACAGACAGCACAGGCTTAACGCAAGAACAGCTTTCAGCTTCATTCAAATCACAATTTTCAGTGAAAGATTAAATGGAAAAAAAAAAAAAATACCTGCTGCACCATCCTGCTTCCTTTCTCCTCCATAAACTTAGCAGCTGTTCTTGTCCCACACCACAAAGCATCTGCCCCAAGCACGCCTCAATTACGAGCGAGGGTGTGCGCACTGTGCAATGTGTGGATGATTGGGGTGTTGAGGAAGGTGGGGGGCTGAGGCCGCCTGGCTGACCTCCCCCTCAACATCTGACTGCTCCCAAAACCAACCCAGATGGGACTTTTTCTGCCAGCAATGCCTGGCCCATCAATCACAGCTTGCTCCTCCTCTGGCTCCTACTCTCAGTTTCACAGCGCACCACTGAGCAGATGATTATATAGAGGAGGAAGGGAAAAAAAAAAAAAAAAAAAAAAAAAAAAAAAAAAAAACCCAGTGCTCGACCACATTAATAGCTGTTTAAAAAACATTAGAAATACGATTCTGTGCATCGCCTGGAGCTGGAATTTTTCATTACTAAACTAAATATATGGTATGCAAAGTTATAAAATCCAGCAGGGAGCTTGCTACTATCTTATTTTATTTTTTCTGAAGAGGGGAGGGCAAACATTCAGGGATAAAAGGGAAGAGATAGAGGAAGGATGAAAAAAGCTTAAAGAGATAGACAGATCGCAATAGGTAAATTTTTAAAAATACTGTGAGAACATCAGACAGCATGAATTTGTAACAAAGCTGTGTGGTTAACGGCAAATCGATCTTAAAAATACCATAACTGATGATGACTTGGAAGATTTTGAAATCCAGCTCTTTTGCAGACTGGCTGTGTAATCTTAGATAAGTTATTGTGATACTCCAAGCACTAGTTTTTGCTTCTATTTAATGGCACCAATGATGAGTAGTTTCACCATATTATTGTAAGGATCTAATTAAAAATCAAATCACCAAAAACTACACACACACACACACGTGCGCGCGCACACACAGGGCCTGGCTCATAGTATGCATTATGTAAATGAATTCATTCATTCACATTTAATGAAACGATAAGCAAAATCCAAACCCATCTTTGGTCCTACAGACCTTACAGCCAAGTGCAGCAGCAGACTTCAAGAAGCAAAAAATAAATACTAAGATGACCACAATATTCCAATGGTGATAAATGCTATGAAGAAAAAGTATAGGGGTCTTGCTTTCTCCTTTTCTTGGACTTTTGTCTTTTCATGGCTTACCGTTTTTTTCTCTCTCCCAGTGAGCAAAAACAAGAACTCATACAAAAAATTCCCCAGTGAAACCCCACATCAATGCCAAATGCAGCCTCTTTATTTAAAGCTGCAAATACTTTGTTCTTCCTTTATTATGAAAACTACAACAACCAGAGTGAAATGTCAAAACAATTTCAGTTATTATTTGCTCTTGTCTTTCTTGCTTGTCGAGGGAGAGGTTCTGAGAGTCCCATCCACCCTTCCTACAGATAGCTGCTTATCACTAAGCCTCCTTGCTATAGAAAGAGAGATCTTCCCCTACTGGAGGGAATGGATGGGGTTTCTGAAGCGATTAAAGTTGTAATTAAATGGCATAACAGAGGAGGAGGAGGTGAGGGTGGAAGGGACCGCCTGGAAGAATTCAACCTTCCTGCTTGTCTGTTTTGCAGGTTCTAGTTCAGGTGGTCCCTGGGCGATGTTTTTCTTTTTAATTCCCAGCTCTTCGAGGTTGGAAAGAAAATCTGGATACACAGTATTTGTGCCCATCCTTACATTTCCATTTCCAATCATACTTTGGGGATCTCTGCAATGCATCACAGAGTGAGAGTTAAAACAAGCAGCCCTTTCAGATTCTTCAAAGGGATGTGTCAGCTCCCCTCTCTAACCACATAACCACAGAGGACAAGAGGCCCTGTCTCACAAGACTCCAGCTCAGTATGCGAGGACAGCAGCCATTCCCACAAACCATCAGCTCTTGTCCTCAACTGAGAAGCCAAATTCTGTCCTTCGACCTGGGAAAGAGAGACAAGACCAAGACGGACAATTCCCTGGTGATAGCATTAATGTCCTGGGGAATAATGGAGAAAATACTCAAAAACGAACAACAACGAAACAACCAGCCAGGCGCAGTGGCTCATGCCTGTAATCCCAGCACTTTGGAAGTCCAAGGTGGGTGGATCACTTGAGGTCAGGGCTTTGAGTCCAACCTGGTAAAACCCCATCTCTATTCTAAAAATACAAAAATTATTCAGGCACTGTGGCAGGTGCCTGTAATCCCAGCTACTTGGGAGGCTGAGGCACCAGAATCGCTTGAACCCGGGAGATGGAGTTTGCAGTGATCCAAGACTGCATCACAGCACTCCAGCCTGGGAGACAAGGTGAGACTCTATCTCAACAAGCAAAGAAAAAGAGACTTCTCTTAGTATTTATTTATTGCTTCTTGAAACTCTTTAACTTGAAAGAGTTAAAGAGTTTCAGGTGGAAACTATCAGAGAGATGCAACAGAACATCGGTCCTTAGTCAGTGGAACATAAGTTCCTTGGGTATTCTTTTAAAAATATCAGATTCCAGCCTGGCGCGGTGGCTCACGCCTGTAATCCCAGCACTCAGGGAGGCCAAGGTGGGCAGATCACGAGGTCAGGAGATTGAGACCATTCTGGCTAACATGGTGAAACCCCGTCTCTATTAAAAATACAAAAAATTAGCCGGGTGTGGTAGTGGATGCCTGTAGTCCCAGCTACTCGGGAGGCTGAGGCAGGAGAATGGCGTGAACCAGGAGGCGGAGCTTGCAGTGAGCTGAGATTGCACCACTGCACTCCAGCCTGGGCGACAGAGCCAGACTCCGTCTCAAAAAAAAAAAAAACAAAAGAACACATCAGATTCCAAGGCTTCACACCAGACCTACTGCCTCTGGATCTCTGAGGGTAGGATCCAGGGACGGGCACTGTCAAAAGGTGCCCCAGAGAGTTCTGATACCCTATCCTGGAGAAAAATGTTCTGTGATTTTTATTCTGTCAGTCTGATCTCTTAGGTGGTAAGACCTATGTAGGGGATAATCATATCAACATTTTTTAAATGAAATAAACTACACACACGATAGAAGAATAAAATAGTTAAGAGTTTGTATTGTTTCATGAAAACTTTATGTGGAGGAATGGGTTCAGAGTGTAAAATCTTTTATGAATTGTGGTAAAAATAAATAAATGGAATAAAACCACTATGCTGGGCCAGATAATTTCTAGTGTTAGTTACTATCTAACCTTGTAATGCCGTGACTATGAAATCAAAGTCAAATATTGAGGCATCAAGAGCATAATGGTGAAAACTACTGGCAAGTCATTCAATCTTTATGTGACCCAGTTTCCTTATTCCTAAAATATAAATAGTAATATATATTATTCTTCACAGTGAGACTCTTATGATATTTTAGAGGGAAAAATCTACTGGAATGTATTTTAGAATCTAGAAAGCCCAGTATGCACATACGTCCCATTGTGGGGATAAAATTGGTCCTCCTTCTAGTCCAGTGAAGTTCTTCCTCTGGAGAACCCAGGAAGAAGTGATGTGTGTTAGACTCTAACCTACTTTAGTGAATACTAAACTCATTATGGTACCTTTGGCAGATAAGAAAACTGAGGTGCCAAACAAATGAAAAATACTTTCCAACACATGGATCTAGCACATTAGTAAGAGAAAGAACCAGAATTTTAACATAGTGTGGTCTTATTGGAGAATTCTTGTTACTGAATCCATAATCAGATAAAGATGAAGATGGTGGTGGTGGTAGTGGTGGTGATGATGGTGATAGTAATAATGGTGATGGTGATGATGATGTCTAATGAGGATAAGAAATCATCAGCACACCAATTATGAGCTGATTATTGTTCTAAGCACCAAGCACACAAAATTCAACAAAGTAGCTTTGCCTACATTACCTCATTTAACAAGAATCCAATGTGCTGCGTATTTTTATCTTCTTTTTCAAGCTAGGTGGGATTACTTGCTCATGCTCACACCACTTGTTAGTGCTACGTGCCCAAATCTGTCAGAATCCTACATTGTATATTCTTAAATACTTGGAGATGAATTCAAATCTGACCTCATTTAGATAAACATATAAACTTTTGTTCTGATAACTATGCTAGCTCACAGAATTTTTTTTTTTGAGATGGAGTCTTGCTCTGTTGCCCAGGATGGAGTGCAGTGGCATGATCTTGGCTCACTGCAAGCTCCTCCTCCCGGGTTCAAGCAATTCTCCTGACTCAGCCTCCGGAGTAGTCGGGATTATAGGTGCCCGCCACCACGCCCGGCTAGTTTTTTGTATTTTTAGTAGAGATAGGGTTTCACTGTGTTAGCCAGGATGGTCTCGATCTCCTGACCTCATGATCCGCCCACCTCTGCCTCCCAAAGTGCTGGGATTATGAGTGTGAACCACCGCACCTGGCCAGAAAATTATCTGTTGAACAAAGAACGCTGAAGTTGTGCTGAAGCCATAAATCATAGAATCCAACAAACAACAAAGATGACAGAATCCATGTTACAGATTCCAGCAAAGCTACCTGTCTCATTTCACTTCCCCAGCCTCAATAGGGAAGCACAGTTAGAGGATGGAAGCCATCTTGCCATGGCTGACAAACACCAGCCCCAGAAACACAAGCCAATGGAGTGGGCGGCCGACTTGCAGTGAGGAGGTGTTATGTTTGCAAAATGTTCCATCCTGATTTTCCATTTGGAGTTACAGAAGGCAATGGAGAGGTTGTTTTTCTCAACTCTTTAAAAGTCACTGACAATAAAATATTTATGGTACTTTGTGCAAGTCAGAGACCTGGATATGGTCACTTCTGAGGTGATAATTCCAAAGGGAAACATGGTTGACCCTTAAAAAATTAGGAACATCCAGAACAAGTGAAGTTCCCAACCAACAGCATCAGGCACTTAGGAAGATGGAGTTTCTCTCTTTTCCAGGGTCTCAGAGGACCCTGTCTTACCATTTAAAACCCCTGTCAAAGTATGACATTATATACACATTGTGGTGTCCATCTCCAACTGGACTGTGAAACTGTGAACTCTGTGAGTACAGGAACCTCGTCTGGTTTCCTTTTTTTTTTTTTTTTTTTTT
>NW_012119043.1:3918099-3927129 GCF_000951035.1 Colobus angolensis palliatus | reverse complement strand
TTTTGTCTATCACTGTTGCCTCAAGCATCTCAGTGTCTGAGGTGCACACACATGTGAGCACGCACACACACACACACACACACACATACACACAGACACATACAAAAGCATTCAAAATGTTTTGTTGAATAAAAAATGAATCCCAAGATAGTCCCTTCATTTTTGCTAGTACTGAGACATGTTCTGACTCACTCAGCACCTCGGGGCACTGAGCGCAAGGTCAAAACCATCCACTGTTGCCCTGCATTACTGAAAAAGTTTCCCCATTGGAATATCCGAACACTGCACTGAAGCATTTCTTGCCAGAAAGGCATGCCGCGTAGGGCTTCACTTGTCTGTTTGTGAAATTGCTGCAAATGCCTTATTATTGCCTGTTATTAACATAAACTAACAGGCAGAGCAGCTGGTATTCTTCGAGCACCTTCTAAGTATCAAACAATGTTAGCCACTACATACACACACACACACACACACACACATATATACACACATATATATGTGTGTATATATATATGTGTGTATATATACATATTATAGATAAAGGAAAGGACATAATTGTTAGAGAAAGACTTAAGTTTGAGGTCTGGATTTGCACTTATTCACTTCAAGATCTTATGTTTCTTTATCTGTGAAGTGGGTGCGCTAAATGAGCTTATTACTAGAGCTCCTGTAGAGATGAAGTGAGATTTTATATATATATGTATATGTGTGTATGTATGTGTAATCTCACTTCATATGTGTGTGTATATGTATATATGTACATGTGTGTGTATATATGTGTAATCTCACTTCATATGTGTATACATATATATAATCTCACTTCATCTCCACAGGAGCTAGAGTAATAAACTCATTTTTAGCGCACCCACTTCACAGATAAGGAAACATAAGGTCTTGAAGTGAATAAGTGCAAATCCAGACCTCAAATCTAAGTCTTTCTCCAACAGCTGAGGTCCTTTCCTTTATCTATAAATGACCTTTTTGGGGGCTAAGAGGTGATATTTGTGAGAGTTATGGTGGAACAATTCACCATAAAATATTTATGAGACATTCTGACAAAGCCTTTTAGTATCCTAGGCAAAATTAGAGGTTGCCAAAAAGGCGCAAGACCGTGTTCCTGCCATCCTAAGATCCAGAACCCGGGTAGGTTAATCACATTACAGATGATAGTGTTACTGATAACATTCTTGATAAGAACAATAATACAATTAGAAGGGCTTAAGCCACATGCTTGCCACTGCCCTAAATGTTCTGTAAATAGAACTTCCATCAATACAGCCCACAGCCCAATGATACAGGCAAAAACGTTATCTTTATTTCATAAATAATAGGCTTTGAGAGGCTGAGAAAATTACCTCAGGTCATGATGGTTGCATGAAGAAATTTATACCAACCCAACTCTGAACGCAGAGCCTAGCCTATTTTATTTATCAACTTTTTATTTTCAAATAATCAAAGAGATATAATTATACAGAGTTTCAAAAAATGTAGAAGAAGGTCTTGGGTACCGTTCATTCATTTTCCTCCATGATAACCTCTTGCATAACTATAATACACTGTCAAGACCAGAAAGCACGGCTGTTGTAAGTACTTGGCTATCAATACCAACCAACCATCACCACTGCCGTCCATTCCTGAGTGAGAGCTGGGGCTGCCCATCACTGTCACAGATACATTTGTATGGGCAGAAGGGCAGATGGACAAGTAGAAAATCAAACTCTGCAAATAAACGTTGGCAAAAGTGAATTTTTTTAAGGGAAAGAACAGACAGATGCATTTTGAATTTTAATTCAGTAGGGATTCTCCACCTCCTGGGTATGCAGGAAGCCTCAATCCTGAACAGACTTTCATAACCCAACTCCTTTCACCAGCCCACTTTTTCTAAAGGGGGAAAAGTTTTTACTACTACCACTAGAATAACATCAGTGTCAAATTCACATTCAAGATAAATTTAGATGACTTGTGCTATTGCTAATACTACTACATTTAACCAAATCCACAAGAGGGAAAGGATGGATTCTGTCCCCTTAAATAGCTGGCTTGCTACAGATATAATTTGAGATAATATCGCCATGTGACTTATTCCATCATAGCTGTCCAAAGTATTCTCTGTCTGCTTCTAAAGAAGGAAATTGATAGATTTAATGTGAGACAACTTTCTTCGTAAGAGAGGAAGTCCTTATACATACAAACAGAACCAAATAGCTTAGAGAGACAGCAACTCCGCCATGAATGTTGCTGACTACGGCATCCCACTAAGAATGTCACCAAGGGTCTCTTGATTTGGAAAATTGGGAGCATTAAGTCACCCTGATGAAACGAGAATCATATACCCTCCCCACTGGGATTAGGTTACAGATGACGGAATGTTCTTGTGAAGAGAAAAGTAAACATTCTAGCTACAAAGTAGTGCAAGGAGTGGATACCATCATCTTGGACATGGATAAATTCAGAATAATTTATGTTTTTATTTTTGAGACAGAGTCATGCTCTGTCACCCAGGCTGGAGTGCAGTGATGCGATGTCAGCTCACTGCAACCTCAGTGTGCCAGATTCAAGCGATTCTCCTGCCTCAGCTTCCCGAGTAGCTGGGATTACAGGCATCTGCCACCACACTTGGCTAATTTTTGTAGTTTTAGTAGACAGGGAGTTTCACCATGTTGGCTAGGCTGGTCTCAAACCCTGACCTCAGATGATCTGCCCATCTTGGCCTTTCAAATTTCTGGGATTACAGGCATGAGCCACTACTCCCAGCCAATTCAGAATCATTTCTTTTTATACCACATTGTAAAATTTTCTACCTATCAAAAAAGTTTGTGCCCCACTACCACTAATTGACATATCTTCGATTTCTTCTTCAACCCCTTCTCAAAGCTAGGTACCTAAACATAGCCTAAACAATCCAATGGCTTTGTGGAGGCATGATATAGTGAAAACTTAGCAACTACCTGCAACCCCCACATTGTTTATAAAGAATGTACAAAGCCAAGCATCTGCCTGTATTTTTAATTATTCAATTTTCTTACATGAAAACCAGAGACCTCCCATAATGTTGTAAGCTCCTTAAGGGCAGGTGCTTGTCCATGTATCTTTAATGCTTCCCTCTTTTTCTTTTGCACATTGTAATCCGGTGTTTGACATGATAAATATCGTTGGCTTGCATTCACCTCACTTGTAGAAAGATGTCTAATCTGGTTACTGCAAGAGGCAAAGATGATAAAATATGACCTTGTCTTTCATTGTGTGTTGCATAAGTTTTAGCCTCTCATAGTTTGCCAACTGAAAAAAAAAAAAAAAGGCTGTCATAAAATGAATGATAGTGGGACTTAGAAGAAATGAAATTAGGAGAGACTGCCAGAAAGCAAGGGCAATGAACTATCCAAATAGGCAAGAACATGATACTCACACAATTGTTTCAGGAGTTAAGTATTGAGTATCTGTTGGATGGCAGAGACTGTGCTGTTTGGGGGCTACACTGGTGAATAAGATAGACATAGCCCAGGTACCTCTATAACTACAAGCTGGCAGGGGTCATAGAATAGTCTAGAGATTTACAGTGCAATAGGGTACATGTCCAGAGAAGAGAAATGTCAGAAATGAAAGGATTTATCAGGGAAGGTTTTCCAGAAGAACTGATGACTAACCTGAGGGTCTTGAAGAGGGAGCAGGAAACAGCCAGGTGGTAGGATATAGATTGACAAAACAATATGTAGAAAGGCCAATTGCAATGGTAAATGTTAGGATAGAATATCTCATATTCAGGGTGGCAGTATCAATGAAAACAAAGTAGAAGAAAGCAATGAGGACATTTTCAGAGTCATAGGACCTATAAAATATAGAGCTGGGCTGAAGACCTGGAGGCTACTGGATTGTAAGTCTCTCAAAAGCAGAGACCTAGGTTCTGTCTTACAGGACACCATATCCCCAGCACTATCGCAATGGCATGCACAGAGTGAGTGATCAAACACGATTTGATTAAATCAAAGAGTAAATGCAACAATGATACATGCCTAGACAAAGCTGTCTTATACATTCCCTTGTCTTAGGAAAGAAAGAAGAAGGGTAAGAACAGAGAGGGGGCTGATAATTTAAGCTACATATTGACATTACCTTCTCACTGGAAGTAACTCTAATGCTTGAAATAGAAGAAATAAGCAGAGGAAACAAGTAGTCACTTTAAGTAAATAGGACAAAGGATCATTCTCTTCTCCATTACCATCATCACAATATCTCAGCTGGGGTGTACTAGTCTGTTCTCACACTGCAAGTAAAGACATACCTGAGACTGGATAATTCATAAAGGAAGGAGGTTTAATTGACTCACAATTCATCATGGCTGGAGAGGCCTCAGGAAACTTACAATCATGGCAAAAGGGGAAGCAAACATGTCCTTCTTCACGTGGTGGCAAGAAGGAGAAGGGCCGAGCAAAGCAGGTGGAAAGTCTCTTATAAAACCATCAGATCTCCTGAGAACTCACTCACTATTATAAGAACAGCATGGAGGTAACTGCCCCTATGACTCAATTATCTGCCACCGGGGATCCCTCCCACAAGACGTGGTGATTATGGGAACTAGAGTTCAAGATGAGATTTGGGTGGGGACACAGTCAAACCATGTCATGGGGATAGGTTGTAAAGGTTACTGGGAACATTTAAACATAATCTTTTTGTAGCCTTAATACAATATTGAAAGAAAGTCAGAATGGGTATCATTCATATCTATTTAACAGAAGAAGCTGAGGGCCAGGTAGCTCAGTGAAATGCCCAAATCATATCTAGTGATATGAATCCTAGAAGTATTTCCAATACATCAAACTGTTCCCTAAGTTTTTCATCCATATGACCTGACAAGTCTAGCTACAACAATAGACTTAGTTGCATGATGCATTTCTAGGTTTCCTCCATTTCCATCTCATAAACTTTTATGGGGGAATAAGAAAACTGAATATGGACATTGTAACAGTTGAAACAAAATGGCTAGACCTCTCATCAGAACAAAGGGGAAAAACAACTTCACTGGACTTACAAATTCAGTACAACCCAACAAAGCAGAAGCACACATTACTGAAGTTACTACTATTTTGTAAGTATGTTCAAAGGAATTGAAACCAAATGGTTCCATCTTGGCAACTGAAAAGCCAAGTTCAGTAACTGGCCGTGGCCCAATATGAGGATCTCTAAGCCTATACATCAACTAGTGTCTCCACTTGAGACTGGATAACCTGTAATTCTTCATATGATTGATCAGTGCATAAATAGTGTTCTCCTGTAGCTAAGGATGTGTGATCTTTTAAGGACATCTGCCTGACTGAATGCTGAGCCCAGTGGGTTGCAGCTTAGAGTAGTTCAGGGCCTGACTGACTTGAGGAAGAAGAGGTTTTGCATAATGTCAGGGTGCACTCAAGGAAAACCAGGGATTTCTGGAAATATGGAAAATGTTTGCCTGATTGGTAAATCAGAGGGAAGAAGCATAGCAGTGAACTTTTTTTTTTTTGCAGATACTCACAGTGTAGAAGTCTGGCCCAATAATTGTGTGCAACTTAGGACATTGTAGTTAATTGTCTCAACAACTGCGAAGTAGATAATGCCAAGGAAACTGAGAATAATCAACATTAAATATGTCTGATTCAAAACACCGCCAACGGAAAGCCTTAGTATATGCTGAGTTGCGATTCTGGTGCATTTGTTTTTGCATGGCCTAACTGCCTATTGGCTGCATTCATCCTCTTCACTTACTGTCTTTTTCTCATTTGATTTTTAACATATCTATCTTCTTTAGACAGAATGGAATATTCTTGGAATGCAGTCAATGTAGCCAAAAATTATCTTTATACTCAATTTCTATTTTTTCATGTATCTGACTTAAATTTATTGAACACATACTGTTATTGGTTGAATTATCTTCTTTTCAAATTCAAATACTAAAGTCCCAGCTCCCAGTGTTTCAGAATATAATCTGGGAATGGGGTCACTGCAGATATAATTAGTTAAGATGAGGTCATGCTTGAGTAGGGAGCAGGGTGGGCTTCTAAATCCCATATGACTGTGTCTTATAAAATGGGAAAATGTGGACACAGATATGCACACCATCTGAAGATGAATGGGTGAGGCTTCCACAACTCAAGGGATGCTAAAGATTGTCAGTAAACTTCCAGAAGATAGGAGAGCAGCATGGGGCAGATTCTCCTCCCAGTGCTCAGAAGGAACCAGCCCCATCCACACCTTTATCTTAGACTTCAGGCCTCCAGAACTATGAGCCAGTAAATTTCTATTTGAAGTCACCCAGTTTGCAGTTCTTTGTTTTAGTAGCCCCGGGAAATTAATACATCTATTATGTGCTAGTCACAGAAGACATAGTACTGAGCGATGTCACTGTCTACTTCATGGAGTTTGAGGTCCAGTGATAGAAATGAAACAATTAGGAAAACAGCTAAGGATGCTGTGACATCTTATCCTCTTAATCTGTTGCTTATACACTTAGACTTAAGAGGAGAAAGTTGGGGCACGTGACAATTTTCATGTGATCTCATTTGCTCTCTGTGAAGCAGATACTGTAATCCTAGTCAGAGTCAGAGAACTTTAAGAGCTTGCTAGATCTGCTCAAGCATTGTGGTTTCACCTTGCTGTCCTAACGTGGTAGCCACTAGCCATGTATGGTCATTGGGTGTTGAAATGTGGCTGGTCTGAAATGAGGTGTGCTGTGAATGGCAACTGCACGCCAGACTTCAGAGACATCATACAAGAGAAAGAATGCAACATATCTCTTTAGTAGTGTCAGTTTGATTACATGTTGAATGGTAACACTGGATATACTGCGTAAGTAAAATTATTCTTGGTTATATATTGGGATATATTTGCTTGAATAAAATATTGAAATTAAAGTTACCCATTTTGTTTTGCCTTAATATGGCTACTAGAAAGTTTTAAAAAAAACACTACATATGTGATTCATATTTGTGACCACTGTTATATTTCTGTTGGACAATGCTAGTTATACTCATTGGTTCAGGTGTCACAGAGGCTGAGTTAGACCCACGCACACCATTAGCTAGTTCATTAACAGAGCTGAGATTGAACTTAGACTATTTAAATTTGAAGCTACCACTCCTTTACAATACCAAACTACCACATTGGCACCAAAGGTGAACATTTTTAGAAATGGGCTTATGGAGATACATCCAGAACAGGGAAGCTTGGTCCCCATCCCACCCCACACCCCACCTTTGTTATTCTTCACTTTACCTTTCTGCACAATTACAGCATCAACCCCAAGACAGCCTTCACAGAAGGCTGCTTAGGAACAGAACATAACTTTCACTCCACTAAATCCGACAAAGCTCCCAAGTCTCAGAGAATCTGTCTAAAGTACCTATTTGGGGACAGGAGAGGTAAAAGGCTTTTAAAAGCTTGTTTTAACTCTGTGTGAAATCAACTGACTAATATTTATACTAGGCAGCTTTCTGCAAAGATGAAATAAACTCTCTACAAATAGCCTACAGAGCTCAGACATTCGCTGTGTGTGAGGTCAGAGAAGAGCTCTTGAAAATGCTCCAGTATGCAGAATGCTTAAGGCATCCATAGACATTCCAAGTTAGATCTTGCTCTGCAAGGTTATCCATTGAATTTGATCAGAAAGAAACTAGTTCTTTTTAAAAGTCTCAGTGACACATGGTAGGATATCCTGCATTCGCTGATTCCTTTGAGATGTAGTTTTTGACTATGTTTAGAAATGCACTAGAGGTACCTTTAACACTGTATGTGGCCCCCAGTAGGCTCACAATAAGCATTTGTTTTTGCGTTAATATAAAATACATTCAGAGATAAGAAAACAGTCCCTGCTCTAATGCAGATTAAGATCTGGATAAAGAGAGATACCAAAAAATCAATGATCAAGTGTCATGGATTTTATAAGTATAAATTATTATAGGGGGCAAAGAAGAAAGCTCTCAATTCACAGACAGGAAGTATCAAATGTTTCTTAAGGATGTAATGGTTGAGAGGAATCTTAAGGAGATGTTGGAGCGAGTTAGGTGCAAACTCAAGGGAGAGGAAAAGCACACACTCACCATCAGGGCATAAAAGAACACAGAAAACAGGATGATATGGCTGGAGTATGGGTGTGGTGAAGATTTAGCAGGAACTGGGGCTAGAAAATAAAATTGAGGGTGTAGAAAGAGAATCAGAAAATGACATGTAAAGTAGTTTGGATCTGATCTTTTAAGTAATGGGAGGCCATTGAAGAGTTCCAGGCATGGGATTCTCATGGTCAGATTTGTGTCTTAGAAAGACCACTCTGGCCACTAAATGGCTGGTAGGCTGGAGACAGGAAAGGGTGTGGACATGGAGAGAGGCACAAAGAAGACTACTGTCACTTATGGGAGACGTGACAAAGCCAAGTGAAGACAGAGAAGCTCAGACAAAACCGGAGGCTCACTCTCAGGACAATGTCTTCGCATCTGTATGGGTACCAATGGCTCTAATCCTGATTTTTTCAGTCCGCCCTGTGTCCAGTGCAAAATAACTAATTTTTAAACTTGTATTTCAATAGGATTCTAGTGATTTATTTTTTATTTTCTAAAAGAAAATACAATTTGAAGCAATTATACAATGCAAGCTGTTTCTTTTTTTCTGTTCTGTAGTCTTTTCTCTGAGAACACTGCAGTAGTCAAATTAAAAAAAAAAGTCTTTGTTAAGGTTTACATTGTTGGAATGTAAATACATTCAAGTAAACTGAGGCCTTGCTATGACCACTGAATGTGGACGAGTACTTGAACACATACTGTGGGGGTAGATAAACGGTATTGATGATGAAGAAGGAGAAGGAGAAGGAGAAGGAGAAGAAAAGAAAAGAAAAGAAAAGAAAAGAAAGAGAAGAAGAAAGAAGAAGAAGAAGAAGAAGAAGAAGAAGAAGAAGAAGAAAAGAAGAAGAAGAAAGAAGAAGAAGAAGAAGAAGAAGAAGAAGAAGAAAAGAAGAAGAAGAAGAAAAGAAGAAGAAGAAAAGAAGAAGAAGAAGAAGAAGAAGAAGAAGAA
>NW_012119043.1:3914599-3917614 GCF_000951035.1 Colobus angolensis palliatus | reverse complement strand
AGAAGAAGAAGAAGAAGAAGAAGAAGAAGAAGAAGAAGAAGAAGAAGAAGAAGAAGAAGAAGAAGAAGAAGAAGAAGAAGAAGAAGAAGAAGAAGAAGCAGCTCATTTATACACCCTGACTGACTGACATCTATTACCTTATTACATCCCCATAAGGGCTCTGAGTTAGATATTACTATCCCCATTTAAAAGGTAAGGAAACTTGGCCAGGTACAGTGGCACCCTTCTAATCCCAACACTTTGGGAGGCCAAGGCAGGTGGATCACTTGAGGTCAAGAGTTCAAGACCAGCGTGGCCAACATGGTGAAACCCCATCCCTACTGAAAATACATAAATGAGACAGACGTGGTGGAGCATGCCTGTAATCCCAGCTACTTGGGAGGCTGGGGTACGAGAATCACTTGAACTGGGAGGCGGAGGTTGCAGTGAGCTGAGATCATGCCACTGTATTCCAACTTGGGAGATACAGCGAGACCCTAAGTCAAAAATAAAACAAAATAAAATAAAAAGGTGAGGAAACTGAGGCCCAGAAGGTAGGATGTGTGCACTGACTCACTGCTGATGGAGACAGAATGTGGACCCAGTCTAGTATCTTCCACCACACCACGTTCTGTAAGATTTCTCTGGAATATTCTTATTGGCTTCTTCTCTGTATCAAAGTACTTATTAAGAATCTACAGGATTCAAACATAAATTTAAATGAGGAACTTCACTGAAATTCTGATTTTCAAAAAAATCTAGTATCTTTGAAGGGACAAGAAAAAAAGTAATTTATTTTTTATTTCAATAGGTTTTTGGGGAACAGGCGATGTTTGGTTACATGAGTAAGTTCCTTAGTGGGGATTTCTGAGATTTTGGTGCACCCATCACCCAAGCAGTGTACACTGTACCCAATACGTAGTCTTAAAATAAATGTAAAAAAGACTTCTGAGACTTAAAGATGGAATTATATTAAAATTTGAATAAATTATGTACATGCAAAAAAATGGACAAAGGCCACAAATAGACACTTCTCAAAAGAAGATATATACACAGCCAACAAACATATGAAAAAATGCTCATAACCATCATCAGAGAAATGCACATCAAAACCACAATGAGATACCATCTCGCGCCAGTCAGAATGGCTATTATTAAAAAGCCAAAAAACAATAGATGCTGGTGAGGCTGCAGAGAAAAAGGATGGCTGATATACTGTTGGTGGGTGTGTAAATTAGTTCAGCCACTGTGGAAAGCTGTTTGAATATTTCTCAAAGAACTTAAAACAGAGCTACTCTTCAACCCAGCAATCCCATGACTGGGTAAATACCCAAAGGAAAAGAAATTGTTATATCAGAAAGACACCTGCACAATTATGTTAATCACTGCAATATTCACAACAGCAAAGACATGGAATCAGTCTAGGTGTGTATCAGTGGTGGACTGGATAAAGAAAATGTGGTATATATACACCATGGAATACTATGCAGCCATAAAACAAATGAAATCATGTTTTTGCAGCAACATGGATGCAGCTGGAGGCAATTATCTTAAGCGAATTAATGCAGGAACCAAAAATGAATATCACATGTTTTCATTTATAAGTGGGAGCTAAACATCAAGCTCACATGGTCATAAATAAGGGAACAGCAGACACTGGGGACTACTAAAGTGGCAGGAGGGAATGGAATCAAAAACTACCTATTGGCTTCTATGCTCATTACCTCAGTCCAGTATACCCATGTAACAATCCTACGCATGTACCTCCTGTATCTCAAATAAAGAATGCAGAAATTTTAACGCAAAAAAAAAAATAAATAAAAGTAGATAACACAGTTCCTAATATTAAGGAGCTCAAGCATTTGGGAAGGAGAAACTTCTGCTGAGTTTTGGAATGCAAGCCACTTCCAGAGACAGAAGGCCTCCTGTTCAAATGCTGGCTTTCCCTCTTACCGGGTGTATGGCCTTGAGTGAGTATCATGACCTTTTTGAGTGTTGGCTCCTCCCTGTTATAATAGAGATACAAACTGCATACCCTTCATAGGATTATTTCTACAATAAATTAGGTCATGCATATAAATTTCCTATCACTATGCTGAACACCTCTGTGCTATTATTGCTGTTATTGTTATTTAAAAGAAATGACTTGGATGGCAGTGTGCAGTGGGTTACCAGAAAACATAATCTATCAATCCCACCCTGGGAGGAAAGGAGCATGTTGAGGGAGCAGAGAAGGAGTTTGACACATCACACCCACCAGCGGGCTTGGAAAATAACACACTAGCTACCAGTGGTAGGAAGGCCAGAGATGGTCTCCCCAAAGTGTGCCTTTAAAATATTGAACTGAGCTTTGGTTCTGATTCACCTAAAAGCATTTAATGGGATGCTTACCTGTGTCTTCAGCAAGGCCAATCTCATCTGAACACCATGCTCAAAACCAGAATTGCAATTGACAACCATCCCAGTCCAAAAAATCAGAAAGTGAGGCCATGTGAATTATCTCTTCTCACCTTTATCTATTATAGCTCCCCCACTAGACATTGCTAACTCAGGACATACTGTTTAAGCCTCTATAACCACTTTCAGAGAAGAAATCATTCATAAGCCAATATGAAAATCTCAAAAAAGGCGCCATTGCTTATGAGTGTGGTTCTTCAAGAAACTAAGAAATTGTTTTGACTTTCTATGTGAAAATGCAAAATTATAAGAATCCAAACTAAAAGCAAGAGTCTACTGGGATGATGATAAAGATAATGATGATGATAATGATGTTTTTATCAGTGTTCTATTGTTGTTGTAACAACTGACCAGAAACTTTGTGGCTTAAGACAATGCAAACATATTCTCTTTTAGTTCTGATTTCTCAATGACACAAAGTCAAGGTGTCACCAGGGCTCTGGAGGCTCTGAGAGGATCACCTATTTCTTTCTTTGCCGTTTTTGAGCTTCTAATGACCACGTGAATTCCTTACCTTGTGGTCTCTTTCTCCAACTTCAAAATGCATCACTCCAGTTTTTTTTTTTTTTTTTTTTTTTT
>NW_012119043.1:3824408-3914260 GCF_000951035.1 Colobus angolensis palliatus | reverse complement strand
TATACCCAGTAGTGGGATGGCTGGGTCATATGGTACATCTAGTTCTAGATCCTTGAGGAATCGCCATCCTGTTTTCCATAATGGTTGAACTAGTTGACAATCCCACCAACAGATTCTGTGATTACATTGTCTTCCTCTCTGACTCTGACTCCGCCTCTGTATTCCCCCTTGTAAGGACTGTTGTGATTACACTGGACTCATCTGGATACTATAAATCAATCTCTCCAATTCAATATCGTTATTTAAATCATGTCTGCGTAGGTCCTTTTTCCATATAAAGTAACACTCACAGGTTCCAGTGATTATGATGTGGAAAGATTTGCGGGCATTACTGAGTCTATTGCAATGATTCTAGGGGAACACTGTCCGATAAAACGTTCTCAGATGACAGAAATATTCCATATCTGTACCGTCTAATAGAGGAACCCCTAGCCACCTGTGGCTGTTGAGTGCCTGAAACGTAGATAGTCTGACTGAGTGTGTTAGTCTACTCTTGAAATACTTGAGATTGCGTATTTTATAAGGAAAAGAGGCTCAAGGCCAGGCACAATGGCTCACACCTGTAATCCCAGCACTTTGGGAGGCTGAGGCGGGTGGATCCCCTGAGGTCAGGAGTTCAAGACCAGGCTGAACAACATGGTGAAACCCCGTCTCTACTAAAACTACAAAAATTAGCTGGGCATGGTGGCAAGCACCTGTAATTCCAGCTACTCAGGAGGCTGAGGCAGGAGAATCGCTTGAACTCAGGCAGAGGTTGCAGTGATCCGAGATCATACCATCACACTCCAGCCTGTGGGATGTCTCAAGAAAAAAAAAAAAAAAAAAAAGAGGCTTAATTAGCTCACAGTTGGTGCCAGCATCAGTTTGGCTTCTGGGGAAGTCTCAGGGAGCTTTTACTCATGGTAGAAGGTAAAGCAGAAGCAGGTATGTCACATGGCAATCGGGGCAAGAGGTAAAGCAGAAGCAGGCATGTCACATGGCAATCGGGGCAAGAGGTAAAGCAGAAGCAGGCATGTCACATGGCAATCGGGGCAAGAGGTAAAGCAGAAGCAGGCATGTCACATGGCAATCGGGGCAAGAGAGAGTGAGGGGGAAGATGGCAACCACTTTTAAACAGTCAGCTTTCACAATAATTCACTATCATAAGGACAGCACCAAGGGGATGGCACTAAGCTATTCATAAAAAATCTGCCTTCATGGTCCAATCACCTCCCACCAGGCCCTACCTCCAACACTGGGGATTACAATTTGACATGAGATTTAGATGGGACAATATCTAAATGATATCACTGAGAAACTGAATTTTAATTTTATTTAGTGCCCTTTTAAGTAGCCACATGTAGCTAGTGGCTGTCATATGAGACAGGACAGTTCTAGTGTAGGTGACAGGCAGCTCTCATTATGTCACCAAGTTTCTACAGTTCTAGGAAATTAAAGAATGATTATAAAGAAGTATCTGATCTGTTGTCACATAGTCATTTAAATACAATCAGCACATCACTAAATTCACTAAGTTAGAAAAGTTGACCCCCGTCTTTTTTCAGCACCAAGGACAGAAACAAAAACTTGCTTAGCATCCTCTCTGCTAATCTACATTCCTCTTATTTGAATTTTTACAATATTCTTATTGGTAAATGAATCTTAAAGAACTGAATTTTATGCCTGCTTAGATTATGCTGGGAATTCCAAATGCAGAAAGCAGACAAAATCATGCTAAGTAGTCAGTTTATTGCAGAGTCTTTTTCCACCTTTTGGCATGGTAAATTTAATGCTGAAAATTGAGCTCGTTCCACAACATACAAGCATGGAACACAGGATTCTGATGCTGGAAATGTGAATGAAGTAGGCTGAGTTTTATCCTAGGCAATAGGAACATAGACTATAATCATCAATATTAGAATGACAAAAAGGAACATACAGAATGGTACAATGAAAATTAGCCAGATATGGAAGACTGGCCAGAGAAGTTGTAAATTACTAAAATTCAAATTCTTCCTTAAATTTCTGTTAAGTACAAGAACAATGTTATTCCATTTGTTATCAAACATGTTTGAATGGAAATGAACACTATGGCTATAAGGCCCGTTAGGATGTGGCACTTTAAGGGAGGGATTGAACAAGTTCTTAGTGGACCACAGAATGAAATGTCCCATTATCTGTTAAGAATAAAGACTCAGGACTGGTACAGTGGTCAGGCCTGTAACCCCAGCACTTTGGGAGGCCAAGGCCAGAGGACTGCTTGAGCCCAGAAGTTTGAGACCAGCCTGGGCAACATAGGGAGACCCCATCACTACAAAAATGTTATATATAATTAGCTGGGCATGGTGGCATGTGCCTGTGGTCCTAGCTACTCAGGAGGCTGAGGCAGGAGGATTGCTTGAGCCCAGGAGTTTGAGACCAGCTTGGGTAACATAGCGAGACCCTGTCTCTACAAATATATATAAATTAGCTGGGCATGGTGGCATGTGCCTGTGGTCCTAGCTACTCAGGAGGCTGAGGCAGGAGGATTGCTTGAGCCCAGGAGTTTGAGGCTGCAGTGAACCATGATCATGTCCTTGCACTCCAGCCTGGGTGACAGAGCAAGACCTTGTTTCAAATAAAATAGAAAATATAAAGAGCCCAACTGAGGCATATTCCTATTACATAAAGCAAATAATTTAGGGAGAGACAGAACTAATTCAAAAGATTACCCTGACTCTAGCCCAAAGATCAGCAGGAAAGGGTCAAATGATCTCTCCAAGGAATTCTGAAAATCAGAGGGATCACATCACCTGTCTGACTGACGTTCGGTGTGTCTGGTCCTGCCCTCCCAGGCTGCTTCTGCCTACAATGGAGTCACACCCCTTCAGCAGACCGAATCTTAAAGCAAAACCCAGGAAGAGTCCCTTACTAGGATACTAAATCAAGGCCAAAAACAAGATGACAAGTTGTATTAAATAGCAAAGCAATAGTGTAGGATTTAGAGTCAACCAAAGTCACAGATAAGGAGTGTTCCTGCGGAGGAGACCCCAGGAAAGAGGGATGTGGCATTGCCCAGAAAGCAAAGATGGGTAAGTGGGTGGTTTAGGAATTGGTTTCAGAGTGAATCTCATGATTTGAATATCTTAGCATAATTAGAGGGCTGATGATTTTATTTAAGAACCAGATTTGTGGGCGCAGGTATGGTGAGAAGTGTGAGCCATTTCGCTGTCTCTTTAGAATCTGGAGTTGATGGATTTCTAGACCTATGACAGCTTTTGGAGTTTTCCAAGAGTGCTATGATAAAGAGATCTTCAGTGTTAGATTTCAGGCCACCTAAAGAAGATAACGCACTGAAGCAGTCTAAGAATCTATGTGTTCTTAGGATGATAAAGACACCTAGGGTCAGAGCAAAATGATCAGAATCAGAGAGTAACAGGAGGTGCTGTTTCTGGGGAAGGTGGGATTTCACTATATTTATTATATATTTTTTGAGGCATGGGAAAGCTTGTTTCACCAAGACTAGATGATAATGAACAATTTGAGGTTTAGTGAAAGCTATCAACACCCCCCACCTCAACCAGAGTTGAACTTGGACTTATGAACTAGCACGGACCATAGTTTCAATCTGTTTTCTTCCTCGTGGTTCATTCCACAAAGTAGAACTTGCTAACCCAAGTTAATGCGGGAGTTAAACAAGTCACAGTAGAATTTAGTTTAATTCTTTCCAATTGATAGATGAAAATGGAGAGTAAAGGTACATTATCCTTTCCTTCCATGTCAGACTCAACCCCTCTAATTAAGAAGATAGCCTGGCTGGCTAGAAAATTTTGAATTATAAACAGTGAAACTAGAATCATAGACCAATCCACTCTGGTGAGTAGCTACAAGTTCCAGCAGAGACTCTGCCAACCTAATCTCGCCAGGGATAGAGCCCAGATAGAGCTGAGCCTCCCTGAGTCTAGCAGCTACAAGATCAGAAACTGCACAGCTATTTATTATGAACGCCTGAGCTCATGGAGAGACAAAGTGTCATTCTTTTCTCAGTAATGAGAAAAGCATCTGCCTTGAACAAGGGGGGAAAAAAGTCAAATCAGACATTTCTGCCAATTTATTATGCCTCAGACTGAAGGAACTTCTACAGCCTCCTGCATTCAGAAGCCACATGGCAAAGAGGTTCACTAAATGTCGCTGGGACCCAGATTTGAAGGAGGAGCAATCACAGAGAAACACAAGGAGACATAGACCTACCTTTCTGTCCATTCGAAAGGAGCATTTTGGAGAGAGAGACGTCTGAAGTAAGATCCCTAGAATGACATTCTTTAAAATCTCTGACCAGGGACAATTCACTTTAACTTTAAACCACTGTACATGCATCATTAACAGGTGGAAATAAAATGTTATCTTGGGGTGCTAAAGTGTGGATTAAAGATAATATGTATAATTTAGCTGGGCATGGTGGCTCACACCTGAATCCCAGTGTTTTGGAAGGCTGAGTTGGGAGGATCACTTGAGGCCAGGAGTTGAAGATCAGCCTGAACAACATAATAAAAAAACATCTCTACGAAAAATAAAAAAACAATTTGCTGGGCATAATGGTGTGTGCCTGTAGTCCCAGCTACTCGGGAGACTGAGGCTGGAAGATTGCTTGAGTCCAGGAGCTCAAGGCTGCAGTGGGCTAAGATGGTACCACTGCATTCCAACCTGGGCAGCAGAGTGACAGAGCGAGACTCTATCTCAAAAATAAAAAAAATAATAATAATTCTCTCTCCAAGCCTCAGTTTTTTAATCTCCATAATAGGAAGAGCAAAAATACCTATAACACAAGACTATTTTGAAGATGATATGGGATTAATACATAAAGTACTTGGCATTAGGACCTGGCACATATTAAGGGATTAAATGTTCGCTATGTTAAGAACAATTACTAAATACTTGCCAAAAGGTACCTCAGGCAGTTCCTGGCATTTAGTAAATGCTTACCAAAGACTTGCTTTTACATTACTCAACCATTAATACTCTTGAATTTAAAAAAGAAAGGTATCAGTTACAGGTTCCCTACAATTACCTAATAGGGCAGACCTCAAAGAAACAAAAGGACAAACAGTGAAACAGACACAGAGGCCAGAGCAACAGAGAGATTTGGACAGAATGAGAAAAATGAAGACAAAGCCAGACACAGACACGGAGAGACAGAGATGCTAAGTTTCACAGCAAGATTTTATAAAGATAGAGACAGATACGTAGGTAGGTAGATATGACAGAGCGATAGAGAGATTAGACAGATAGATAATGGATGAATGCATAGATAGATAGTGGACAGGTGAAGTATATAGATTGATGGATTGATGAACATATAGACAAACACAATGACAAAATGATAATAGATAGGTAGAGGATGAATGTATAGATAGATAATCGATGTGGGAAGGTATAGATGGATAGATGGATGGATAGATTAATTAATGTATGGATAGGCATAGATAGATGTGTATCTATACAAGTAAAGTGATAGGTAGATACTAGATAAGTGGATAATAGATGAATGTATAGCTAGATAAGGGATGTGAGAATGTATAGATAGATGGATAGACGATGGATAGATTAATGTATGTATAGACAAATAGAGTGATAGGTAAATAGTAGATAGGTATATAATGGATGAACGTATAGATAGATAATGTAAGAATGGATAAATAGATGGATTAATGTATGTATAGACAGAATGACAGGTAGATAGTAGATAGGTAGACAATGGATGAATGTATATATAGATAATGAATGTATGAATGTACAGAGTGATAGAATGATAAACGGAATTATAGAATGATAGTAGATAGGCAGACAGTAGATAGATATAGAGAGGTCCATATGTATCTGTACATAGTTGTATACCTAAATGTATATCTATCCAACTATCTAGCTATAATAAAGGAGAAAAAGAAAAGGAGAAAAATGCAGAGTGAGAAAGGGAAATTGCACAGCCATCCCTTTCACCAGCCCAGAACAACACCAGGCTAAGCGAGTGTGTGGAGGGAGCCAGAGCCCCTCCTGCCTGCAGGGATGAGCATGCTGCCGATGAAGATGTGAGCAGGACCAGCTCATCAATCACAATCACGGGGGGACATGCGAGCATGGCAAGAGGATTAGCACTCCAGCCTGCTCAGGTCTCTTCCCTCTAACAGCATCTCTTTAAATAAACATCACCTCCAGAGATTACTTCCGCTGAGGTGCCCCCTTCATTCACAAGGCTGGCCTCTTGTAATCTAGGCTCCAGAGTTAATTAGAAAAGAGGCCCTGGAAAAAAAAAATCCATTCCAAGGGTGGGAATCCCCAAGCAGAAATTATCGGATACTGGTAATAAAGATTTGCTTTTCCTTGGAATTGAGATTGACTGTTAAATGGCCTTCATTAAGCTACAGCTTCTTTTCTACCCAGGACCTCTCCAATAAAGCTATCACGATCTTACTGAAGAGGCTGTTACGTTGTCCAAGTGCTGAATGAGGAGGCACTTTATAAGCTGCATCCGGACTGCTCTGGAGAATGTGTCTGTGTGGAGAGGTCTGAGTACATGCGTGTGTGTGAGAGTGTCTGTGTGTGTGGTGCTCGGTCTCAGTGCGTGTTTCTATATGTACGTGAACAGCTGTGGCAGTGGATAGTCTACAGCTTATCTTCGTGGAAGAAGAAGAGAGATGGAAGAGAGATGGCAGGTGAGAATTCTGAAGTATGGAAAGACATTCCCACTCTAAGGAATGTTCATCCATTCATACACTTACTCGACTAATATTTAGTGCTCCCCTGTTTCACGCAGGTGAAGTTCATTGTGCTGGGGATATAACAAAAGGAATTTCTCAACTGCATGGGGAGTACCTTTCAGTATGGGAGACAGGACACTGACACATAAACACATTGATATGAAATACAATGACCCATTCATTTGATGAGGATGATGGCATGGAGCAAGACACTGATGGGGCTGCTGCTATTTGAGATAAAGTAGTTGAGGAAGGAGTACACCATGTGGATATCTTGGAGGAAACAAGGTGAGGCCGTGGGAACTGCAAGTTCCAATGCTTTGAAGTAGGCATGGCGTAGTGACTCACACCTGTAATCCCAGCCCTTTTGGAGGCTGAGGCGGGCGAATCACCTGAGGTCAGGAGTTCGAGATCAGCTTACCCAACAAGGCGAAATGTCATCTCTACTAAAATAACAAAAATTAGCCGGGCATGTTGGCAGGTACCTGTCATCCCAGCTACTCGGGAGGGTGAGACACGAGAATTGCTTGAACTCGGGAGGCAGAGGTTGCAGTGAGCGGAGATTGTGCCACTGCACTCCAGCCTGGGTGACAGAGCAAGACTCCATCTCAAAAAGACGAAAACAAATTCCTTGAAGGGAGAAGTGTGTTTGAACTAACTGCAGAGTTGCCAAGGAGGCAACAAAAACAGGAGGTGATGGAAGCTGAAGAGGCAGGCAATGTTGGAACTCTGACTATTGCATGGCTTGTGCCCTAGGCCTCAGCTTAATGACTTGTCCAAAATGGCAGGAGATGCCACCCAGATCACAACAGATGCCTTCTATCAGGGCTAGGTGCCATTAAATGCTCGTCATGTGAACTGGACACTGTGTATGCCAGGTGCTTTGCTTGCTTTCCCCTGAATCCTCAAGCCACTCTACAGGGAAGATGCTGTTACTGTGCCCAAGTTATGGATGTAGACATAAAACCCAGAGAAATTAAGTGACTGGCCCAAGTTAAGATTAATTGGACAAATCTAACTGTCCACATAGAAAAGACACAAGGCCGGGTACTGTGGCTCATGCCTATAATCCCAGCACTTTGGAAGGCCGAGGCGGGGGTGTGGATCACATGAGGTCAGGAGGTTGAGACCAGCCTGGCCAACACAGTGAAACCGCATCTCTACCAAAAATACAAAAATGAGCCAGGCGTGGTGGCAGGTGCCTGTAGTCCCAGCTACTCAGGAGGCTGAGGCAGGAGAATCACTTGAACCCAGGAGTCAGAGGTTACAGTGAGCTGAGATCGCACCACTGCGCTCCAGCCTGGGCAATAAACCAAGACTGCATCTCACACACACACACAAAAAGATACAAATACACAAATACCCACAGACAGTACAGTGAAGTTGCAAACACACCAGTGGTAGCATAGAAGAAGGATCAGAAATTATTTTTTTCTGTAAAGAACCAGATAGGAAACACTTTCAGCTCTGTGAGGCATGCATTTCTGTTGCCACAACTCAGCTTCACAGTTGTAACAGAACAGCAATCATGAACAATATGTAAATAAATGGGTGTGGCTATGTGCCAATAAAACTTTATTTACAAAAATAGGTGGTGGGCCTACAGACTGACACTTGCTATTAAGTATAAGATGATAACCAAATGCCAAATGGACCTGGGGAGCCACAGAGGATAGTCAAAGGATTTAATACTCAGACATGAGAGAACTGGGAAATATATATATGTACAAACATTATGGATACATATACATCATATACGGATGTGTTTCACATAATAACAAAATAGATGTAAGTTAGGCACATGTTTAGACAGAACAGTCTTCTATTTCAAACCTCTCTTTATAATCTTGAGGTGCAGGCTCTTGCCTGGAGGAGTGGGGACATGCCATTTGGGGGTTGAGAACTGCTTCAGCCCAAGACAAAGGCCACATTCTCAGTTCATTCACCTCATTCCCTGCCATGTTGCAAACTAAAAAAAGCACATGTGGGAGGCTGAAGCTTCCAGCTGGTTTCAAGGAAAACCTATTGAGCATGTTAATCTATTTGTAATTCAACAAGGAGAAAATAAAAGTACAAAGTAAACTGCAGAGGATGGTAAAATGTCTTCCAGAAATGTGTAAGCAACAGCGCATAGCAAGGCAAAGCATTAAATAATCACTGTGTGGTCTGCCTGGAAACATGAGGGAAAAGCAACACGCAAGTGTGCACCTGTGTGTGCATGCATAAAAAGAACCAGTCATTACAGTTGTAAAACAAAATCACAGGTAGGTCAGCAAACATACCTGTCCCTTGATTATTAACTAATGTGTCTACAGCAGGTGGAAACACTTTCCTACATGAGGGAATAAGACTTCTCTTTATATATCTAAGTCAAACCCTCTGTTATTAAAAAAACAAACAAAAAAAAACCCCAAAAAAACAGGTGGATTAATGTTGGAGAACGTAAGCCTGCATACCAATTTTGATGTGCAAAACATAAAAATGCAACTGAGTTATGAAAACCCAGACAGTGTCTCACTCCTTAATAGTTTTGAACAACCTGGAGCACATAGGTTGGGAAAAATGTCTTCTTTACTTTCCTGATACTGACAATATCCTTATTCATCTGATAGCCCAAAGGTGGCCATTAAATCAGAAAAAACAGAGCCCAGAGGATATCCATGCTAGTTGGATACATAACAGTATGAACATCTGGGAGCTGTTAAATAAAATATCCAATACCGGCCAGGCACCGTGGCTTATGCCTGTCATCCCAGAACTTTGGGAGGCCGAAGGGAGTGGATCACCTGAGCCCAGGAGTTCGAGACCAGCCTGACCAACATGGCAAAACCTTGTCTCTACTAAAAATACAAAAAAATTAGCCAGCTGTGGTGGCATGCAACTGTAGTCCCAGATACTCAGGAGGCTGAGGTGGGAGAATTGCTTGAACTCAGGAGGCAAAAGTTGCAGTGAGCTGAGATCGTGCCAGTGCACTCCAGCCTGGGTAACAGAGTGAGACTCTATCTTAAAAAAAAAAAAAAAAAAAAAAAAAAATACCCAATGCCACATTGCCAGTGGAAAAGCAAAATGGCACAGCCACTTTGGATAACAACAGTAATGGTATCCTAGAATGTTAAATCTGAACTTACCACATCACCCAACATTTCTACTTTGAAGGATTTATCTCCCCAAAATGAAGACATGTGTCCACATAAAGACATGTACTCAAATTCCACAGCATTCGTAACAGCCAAAAACTAGAAACAAATGTCCATTAATTGGTCTGTTGAATGGATAAACACATCTTGGTATATTCCTACCATGGCATGCCACTCAGTAACGAAAAAGAACAAAATGTTAATGTGTACAACAATTATGGTTGAATCTCAAAAACTTTATGCTCCACAAAAAGACTCAAACACAAGACTTTGCACAGTATGATTCCATTTAAATGAAATTCAAAACACCAGGGACAGAACGCTGATTAATACTTGCCGGGTCTTAGGGAATGGGGGGCAGAACAGACTGAAAATAAAGCGTAAGAAAACTTTCTAAGGTCAAGGAACTGTAGTAGAGATGGTGAGATTGTATATGATCACCAAAACTCAAACTGTACACTTAAGTGGATGAATTAGATTGTATGTAAAACCATCACTTAATTTTGAAAACACCTGATGCACAGCATCTGCTATAAACCAGTTAAAGCAGAATTTCCCAGGATGAAAAGTATTTTAATTAGTCCCAGGCCTGGATTTTAACTCTGGATGCAAAGCCATATGACCCCAGTAACCGTGTTGCCTTGGGTAGTTGAACTTATTCCCAACTCTGGAAAACCCACCTTTAAAATACCAATATTTCCCAACCTGTAAGATAAATAAACAAAGATTCTATTATCAGCCATCCCAATGAGAACACTGTCCTTCCTGCATCCTCAATCCAAACCTCCACCCTCAGGCAGTATGTCTGTAGATGACAAGGGTGGCATCGTAGGAAGGGTCTGGATATTAAAGATATACAAAGTCCACCGTGCACTAAGTGCTTTTGAGGTCCAAGATACCACAAACTGCTCATTTAATATCCTTATATTTTCACATGACACACATTATTACCACCTTTCACAGGTGAGGGAAATGAATCTAGAAAAGATAAATAACTTGCCCCAATTCACGGGTTCAGTAAGTCTGATCTGGGATACAACATCAGGTCTGCCAGATTCTGAAGCCAACACTTTTAGTCAATAACCCAACTATTGCAAAGGTTTACATTAGGTCTCTCACAGTGTCCAGGAGGGACCCAAACTGGTTTGACAAGTCTATTCCCACAGTCACACAGTAGGTGGTTAATACATATTCTGCACTGCTCTGCCATCCCAGTTCCAGCATAACCTTGGTACAGGTGGAGAAACAGTTCTTCTAACTTGAGGAAGGTGAATAAAAGGGTAGCACCTTTTAGTGATGAGGGCGACTTCCCTCTCCTCCCACGGTGTTCCAGGCTGAGGGGCCCAGGTTCACGACCTGGGAAAAGCAACTGACAGTGATAGGCACATTTTCAGATCTCCTAGCCAGGTGAAAGTCTTTTCCAACCCAGGATAAAGTCAAAAAGGGAGTTAATTGCAGCCCAAAGCTGCCCCCGTCTCAGTCTTTGTTCCTGCAACATCCAAGCCCATCTCCTGTACATGGTGTTCAGGATTTGGGGACAGAACATCCCGAGCTTGTGGGAGGACTCATTTACATGGAGGTGGGTAGGCAGGGGCTTACCAGCACATCCAAGAACATAAGCAAATACGCCCAGGAAGGAAAATTCCTTCATCATTGTGGATTCTAACTGCAAGCAGGGGAGCCTCTGCCTGTAAGAAGTGCCTTTCGTAGCATCTTCTTCCTCCTGGGTTCTCTTGGAAAGCAGATCCAGAATTCATGTACCTGGGGCTAGGCAATATCTTCATGACTGCTTTCCGAAGAAAAAAAGTCCCAGGCAATCAAAGGGAAGATGCATGCGAACTCTTGATTTAAGAAAGAAGAAAGAAGAGAGAAGAGAGAAGAGAGAAGAAAAAAGAAAGAAGAAAGAAGAAAGAAGAAGAAGAAGAAGAGGAGGAAGCAGCAGCAGCAGGGAGGAGGAGGAGAAGGAGGAGGAGGAGGAAGAAGAAGAAGAACAACAACAACAACAACAATTGAGGGGAAATGGAAGGAGGGGCTGAAAAGGTGCAAGGAGAAATTCAGGAGTAAGGCTACTGCTGGCCCTGATGCAGCAATCACTATCAGCTGTGTATACTGAACAAGCCTCTTGGAGCCTCATTTTTCTCACCCACAAGGTGGGACTGTAACCCCTCCCTAAAGCACTTCACAGAGTTACTGTGAAGATGGAATTCACGAGGATGATTGTAGCTAATACTGTTTGAGCTCTTACAACACAATGCACCAGGCACTGTGCCCAGCGTTCTGCATATATTCGATTGTGTAACCTTCATGCCACACAATGGGATAGATGCTACAAAATATTATTATTATTACTACAGAGCAGGAGGACTTGTTGCTATGATAACCATCACTAGCCATTGCTATGTGTGGACACTGCATGGCTTGATCTGTAGGCAGTACAGACCACCCCGGCTCAAGACTTTTCGACTTTACAATGGTGTGAAAGTGAAACCATTCAGGAGAAACCATATCTCATGTTCTCATAATAACCATTCTGTTTTTCACGTTTGGTAACGCATTCAATTATTACATGAGATATTCAACACTTCATTATAAGATAGGCTTTGTGTTAGATGGTTTTACCCAACTGTAGACTAATGTAAGTGTTCTGAGGACTTTTAAGGTAGGCTAGGCTGATGTTGAGTAGGTGAGGGGTATTAAGTGCATTTTCGGCTTATTATGTTTTCTACTTATGATGGGTTTATTGCAGTATGATCCCATCCTAAGTCAAGGAGTATCTGTAGTTCATGTCATACTCAGAGTACTCTTATAAGGTTGGTACAAGGAATATCAAATATGTTTTCCATAGAAGATACTGTTATTTGCTGTTGTTATCTGCAAGATTCCTTCAGGGATTTAATAGCCCTTAGTCAACGGAAGGGTAAGTTAACTTTCAAATCAACCTAGCAGAAAGTAAGATCAAATTAATGTATGATAGATTCTTGCTAACTCACCAAAAGAGAGTAATTTGCACTACAGAGGCATCTCAGTATTCCACCAAAGAAGAACAATTTATATTATAAAAAGTACCTGAATAATTTAGCAGCAATTTATACCTAATATCACCTGAAATTCGTGCATAAATTCTGCAGCAATATCTACAGAAATATCCACAAGTTTACGCTTTATATAGATAATGTGATTTCTATTATCCACAAAACAGTAAGCACCCTGAAGATGGGGGCTGTATGTTTCTTGCTGTAGACTTTATCCCAAGTACTTCTGAGCCCTTACTCTGTCCCATTTGTGCTACTCAGTTTCTAATCCAGACAGCCTTGTGGAGTATATGGCACCATCTTCATTGAGCAAATGGACAACACTAAGGGTGAGAAATGGAAGGCAACTGTCCAGATGTAAGGAGCAATAGGAAGAGCTAGAATTCAAGCCCGGGGGCCGGGTACGGTGGCTCATGCCTGTAATCCCAGCACTTTGGGAGGCCGAGGCAGGTGGATCACCTGAGGTCAGGAGTTTGAGACCAGCCTGGCCAACATGGCAAAACCCCGACTCTACTAAAAATACAAAAATTAGCCGGGCATGGTGGCAGGCGCCTATAATCCTAGCTACTTGGGAGGCTGAGGCGAGAGAATCGCTTGAACCTGGAAGGTGGTGGTTGCAGTGAGCCGAGATCGTGCCACTGCACTCCAGCCTGGGTGACAGAGCCAGACTCCATCTCAAAAAAAAAAAAAAAAAAAAAAAAAAAAAAAAAGAAGAAGAAGAAGAAGAATTCAAGCCCAGGATGTTTTGTCTCAAGAGCCAGTGTTCTTTGTCCATATTACTTTGATATCACGCATGGCGGGTAGCAGCCCTACAAGCTGTGGAAAAGACAGTACCATTGAGTAATTCGCACTACAGAGGCCCCTGCTCCTCCCTCCCAGGTCCCCCACTTCCCCTCAGAGAGAAGCAGCCCCAGGAGGACAACTTTTATCCAAGAGGGTATTTCAATTCCCAGCGGCTTTCTGCTTCCTCGATAAGTGCCAAGGCCCGGCAGATCATTAATTACGACTTCTCACAAATGGCTTCCCACCTCTCCTCGCAGTCAAGCCTGTGCCCTCGGAGGGAAGAGGATTTCTGAGCAGCAGAAAGTGGCCTGCGCTTCCAGCACCACACACAGCTCTCAGCACTGAACTTGCTCAGGCGGCACCAAGGCCTTCAGGCAAGAGGGAATCCGCAGCCGAAAATGAGTCCACGCTTGAAACAAGGAGGTGATGGAAACAGGGCTTGCAGCTTTCCCAAAGTAAATAGCGTACATATTTTTTTAATCAGAGCTGGTGACAATTAGAACAAAGAACTAATGATTCGATCACATTTGTTTTTCTCAAAGGTCTATTGCATTCACTTTCTCATTTGTGGAAACGAGAAATGTTCTGAGCAGCTACTATATATTAGCCGTTCTCTCTCTTAACCCTCGAAACAGTAAAAGGATAGCACGACTAGCTCAGGTTAAAAGACAGTGAAACTGGGGTTGACAGAAAACACAGAAGAAGGACTAGATGTCAGATCTGTCCTTGCTCTAGCCAAAACCCTAAGATGCTTCCCCCAAGGCCCAGTGCTGCAGGCAGAACAAGATGAACTTCTCCTCACCCAAAGGTCAGAAAACTGGAACTTAGAGAGTACGTGTAGCTGTTCCAAGGCACACAGCCTTAACAAGAAAGACAGAAGATATTCAGCCTTCCTTAAGAACATGATAATCAATAGTTCACATAGACTGTTCAGAAGAAAGGCAGGTGTTTATTGAGTCGACACAGGGACATCATGGGGGGAACAACAGACTGCAACTGGCACCTACATGTCGGCCTCACTTCTGACCAAGCCCCAACATTCGCATTTTCCTAGCAATATAGTAACGGTTGCTGACACAAATTGGGAAGGGGGAAATCTCAGATAAAAACCTCACATTTAAGCTGAAAATGTCTATTATTAAAGCAAATTATTGAGGGATGTTCTGGGGAAGACTCTTCACGTCTAGCTTTGTTACAAATTCGACATGCTGGGGAGAATGTGGAGCTGATGCCATTATCACACTAGAGAAATTCCAGCTGCAATCACTTACATGGGCTAGACCGCAAGCAGAACAAAAACAGAAGAAGCTGCATTCTTCCATCTCTGAGCTGTGGTCAGATGCACAGGACCTGTTTCATGCGTCACACCCCAGGCCCAACCAGCTACCTTCACCCAAAAAAAGGCAGGCTCCCGAGTCCTTTCCCACAGACAGCAGCTCAAGAGACTTCAAGTGTCCTGCAAGCAACGAAGGGCTGAGAAAAGGGTAAGCATTGTAGAATAAAGTATCTGGGTTTGGGCCAGGCACCATGGCTCATACCTGTAATCCCAGCACTTTGGGAGGCCAAGCCAGAGGACAGATTGAGCCCAGGAGTTCAAAACTAGCCTGGGCAACAAAGTGAGACTCCATCTCTACAAAACAATGCAATACAATAAATTAGCCAGTGTGGTGGTGCATGCCTGTAATCCCAGTGATTCAGGAGGCTGAGGCAGGAGAGTTGCTTCAGCTTGACAGGCAGAAGTTGCAGTAAGCCAAGATCACACCACTGTGCTCCAGCCTGGGCAACAGACGGAGACCCTGTCTCTAAAATTAAAATAATAATAATAATAATAATAAATCTGCGTTTTGATCTACTTCCCACCACCACCTGAGTGCACTCCTGCCTATGCCTGTGACTCCACTTCCCTGTTTGTGGATTAGAGATAAACTCTGCTACTCTCTCACAGTGGCTAGTAGGTCTAAGTGAGATTGCATCTGCAGAGAGGCTAATACCATGTTTGGTCCGCACAGGAACCAAGGAAATAATGGTACTCTCCCCTTTACTCATCGAATTAACAGATCAGCCCAGTTCAAGATGCAACAGAGCTATTTCAAGGCACTTATTACAAAGATAGGGACTCAAGCAAAGGAGGTTTTCTATATCCTTAGGGTACTGTTGGCATCTAGACTGGATCCATTTATTTAGCAAGTAGCACACAAATCCGGCAATAGCCGGAGTCAGTTTTGGGTTTCTTTTAGCTAAAAGGAAAGCAAATGGATTGAATTTTTCATATTCAGAGGTTGAGGTTTTTGTTGCATTTAGTGAAAAGCTGGCAAAAGTGGCTTCTGAATTAAGTTGAATCATTTATAATGGTGTTTGTGTCAGAAATCATCTCACTGTGAAGTGTGCCAATGCCCAGCATCAAGGACCTCAGGGTTAGAAGGAACTTCAGACATGGTACCAGGGACTCCCCCTCTCCAGCCTCTGCAAACTGCAGCTCCTGCTGTGAACACTAAAGCACTTTCCCTTCAGCAGCTTAGACTGCTACACTGTTTCTCTAACTCTCCTCCCACTCCTCACTCCCTTAAAAAATCTTTCCCTTTAGATGTATTTTTTTCCTTGGGCCACCTGGAGTAGAGTGTATCTTCCTCTTGCTATCCCTTTTAGCTATCTGAACAAGGTGACTCTCTGCCCTCTTTGTGTTCTCCTCATTCTACGCGATGATAGTTCTGTCAGAATATGGAAGACTACATTACATGAAGGTAGCAACATTTTCTATATATCCTGAGTCAAGTGAAAAGTTGTCAAAAATGTTCTTTTACAGATGAATTCTAACAAATTCTGATTATTTAAAAACATATGGGATTCAACTGCACTCATTAATCACCAGGTTTCAAGTGCTTATCCATTTGAAATGCACTTATTCGATTTGGAGTTAATTTTCTCCATGGCTTTAAAACAGTGTAGAGAGAAGGAGTTCAAGTTATATACTTATGAATCAAAGTCAAAGTCTCGATTATGTGTGGGAGTGCAAAGGTTCAGATCAAGCAATAAACAAGATGCTTTGAGATGTCTTTGTTAGACTCTGCTGCCAGCCTTATGAAAGCCCTCTGATGTTATCTCTGCTTTTTTCGAAGATTTTCCTAGGCTCAGGGTCTATTTTTCACCTACCTACCTCCCAGCTGTGTGGTTGTGGGAAGGGAAGGGAAAGGTCATATTTGCAGTGGATGATGTTGCATCCAATGCCACCTTGAAGTCTGAGGCTAGTCCCCAGGGCCCAAGGAATTAAAACCAACGCAGTGAACTTGACTTGCATGTAGTTACTGCCATTCTAATAAGGTGAGAGCAGCTTGGGGGTCCCAGGAACACGTAACTCAGGTCTTGCCATATGGAGCCAGCCGGAATCTGTCAAGTTCGCTTAGTACATTTTCTCTTTGGGGAGTCAGCCAGGCATTCACATTCAGGAGGCAGGAGGGAGAGGCAGGGAATGTGGGCAGGAAGGGGCTGTTGAAATATCGGAGTTAATGCTGATGTAAAACCAGATGCACAACCACCCCCACGGTAAACCCTCTTTTCATAGTCCCAAACCGGAGCCCAGGTCCTGACAATGATTTAGGGCTGTGCGGGGATAGAAACTGAAATAGATGATATGAATATATGTATTTCAGGAAGAAGTAATAAGCATGTTTCTCAGTGCTGGTGGATGAACCATATTTGCATCAATGTCTTATTTCTGCCCCGAACAACCCAAGAAACAGATATACCAATTTTAGCATCCACAAGAATGCCATTTTTTTTTTTTTGTGGTTGGTTTTGTGATTCTCATGTGTGATAGATCTTAAGAACAAAAAGTAGTGAGAAAAAAGGACAGAGATATGGGGGAAGGAAGATAAAGGAACTTGCTGTTAAGGAACATGTTACCCACAGTTCCAGCCTGACAGCAAGTGCTAGATACACTTCGCAGCAAGGAAAGGAGAGCCTAGGACTCCACACCAATGCAATTACACTGTGATGCATGGGTGAGGGTGAGGGCAGCTCAGTAAAGCTTTGGGGGGAAAAACCACAATTGAAAATGTAATCTCCATTTCATACTTTTTGCCGATATTTGGCATAAAAGCAATGCTAGCCCATTCAATGCAATTTATATGCAGCCTCATACATCTTTGCAGGGATTTTGTGAGGAGACCAAATCCTACTGACATCCCCTTGTCTCGTGGTACGGATTTGCAAGGATACACAGCAATGCTTCAGAGGGGTCTTCCTGGGAAAATGAAGTGAGGGATTTAATTTTGAACAGTTTATAGAATGTGCCCCAAAGGTGAAATTTCCAGGCATCCTTATCCCTTGGAGATGCCGAAGACTTCATTTTCAGAATGTTGCTCATTTAGTCCCCTACTTCTGCACAAGAGTTGACAAAACTAACTCAAGTTTGCCTCTTGTATCTTCTGAGTTGTGTGAACCTGGGCAAGTTATATCATCCAATAATTGGGATGTTTAATACACTAAGAATATCCAACATTTATTAAGTGATCTTGATGTGCCAGGCATTTTTCAGAGCATGTTATATAGCTATCATCTCATTGAATCTTCACATATTCCAGATGGAGGATCTGAAGTAAGGAAAGCATTAAGGAAATGGATTAAGGCCACAGCTTGTAATTGTGAGGATGAAAATTCAAACAAATATTCTGACTAGGCCAGAAGGTACGGCTCATGCCTGTAATCTCAGCACTTTGGGAGGCCTAGGTGGGAGGATCATTTGAGCCCAGGAGATCAAGATCAATCTGGGCAACATGGCAAAACAACATCTCTAGTCTCTACAAAAACTACAAAAATTAGCCGGGTGTGGTAATGCATGCTGGTAGTCCCAGCTACTCAGGATGCTGAGGTGGGAGGATCACTTGGGCTCAGGAGGCTGAGGCTGCAGTAAGCCATGATCGAACTGCACTCCAGCCTGGTGACAGAGTGAGACCCTGTCTCAAAAATAAAAAATAAAATAAAATAATTTCTTACTCTAGTGGCTCTTCTGCAGGTTACTACACTGCCAGACATGGTGTGAACTTCCTACCCCAGTTCCTGGAACATAGTAAGCACCAAATAAATGCTACCTCACAACTTTATAATCTGTTATCAACATATATTCAAATTAATAACTTTCAGGTGCTCTGTTAGCTGCCCTAATACTTTAACACAATGGAATTCTCATGTGGGGAAACTGAGGCCCAGAAAGGTTCAATAACATGTCCAGGGCCACTCACGTGGCAAGCAGCAAACCCAGAGTTATAACCAAGACCTCAGATGCTAGAAACATGATCTTAGCTATTTCTCTCTACAAGAACGCCCATCCTAGCTGGGTGTGGTGGCTCACGCCTGTAATCCCAGCACTTTGGGAGGCCGAGGCGGGTGGATCACGAGGTCAGGAGATCGAGACTATCCTGCCTAACATGGTGCAACCCCATCTCTACTAAAAATACAAAAAATTAGCCAGGTGTGCTGGCACATGCCTGTAGTCCCAGCTGCTCAGGAGGCTGAGGCAGGAGAATCGCTTGAACCTGGGAGGTGGAAGTTGCAGTGAGCCTAGATTGCACCACTGCACTCTGGCCTGGGCAACAGAGTGAGACTCCATCTCAAAAAAAAAAAAAAAAAAAAAAGCCCATCCTTCAAATCTATTAATCAGTAGCTGCACAATCCTCCCTTTGAAGGAGTGTTGAAAACAGAACTATACATTCCTCCCTTTTGGTCTTGAGTAATCTCCTTCCCAAGTTGCTATGAGTCAACAGAAAGCAAAAGAAAGGAACAGAGATGTCTCCTGGGTCTCCAGGTGAAAGATAACCTCTACAGAGAAGCTTGGGGTCACGAAAGAGGCACCCATCTGTGTCTTTTAAACTCTTCTGAACACTCAAATACTCTGATTTGGTGAACAACCTGTCTCTGTTGTCAAGAGCTGGATTGTGTGGAACCGTCTAGAGTACAGACATTCAAGAATCACAGGGGAAGGTGACAGCTCCGCAGTGGTGCTTTGACCAACACAGGCACTCCATAAATACTAGAAGAATATATGAGAGGAAGTGGATGAATGGATTCGGCTAACTAAATGGCATTCACAGTAATAACCAACACACAAAGAATGCTTACTGTGCTAAATGATTAGAACCCTCATGGTGAACACTTTACACTCAATTCATCTTATCCTCACCAGACATTCTAGAAGTCCCTTTCTACGATTATGCCCATTTCACAGAGGCAAAAATTAAGAATTGGAAAGGGAAAGCATTAGCAACTTACCCAGAGTTACACAAGTAATAAGGGATGAAGCCAGTCTGACTTTAGAGCCAGGATCCTTAATATTAGGATGGTGCAAAAGTAATTGCAATCCTGCCAATTTAATTTTGCCATTTTAAAAATAAAAAAGCAAAAACCGCAATTACTTTTGCACCAACGTAAATAGCTGGCTGTTCACCAGGTCACTGGGGGCACTGCCAGTTCTCATTAAATCACCAAAGTGGAGATGCCATCCTTAACTGTAAAGCATTACAGGCATGAATACATGGCCTTCATAATGAAGTTGAAGGGCACTAGGTAACACAAAAAGGTGAGAAGAGGCCATTTATTCAGTAGCATAACAGCTGAGAAAGTTGGGGTGCTGTTTTTTGTTTTTGTTTTTCGTGGATGGAGTCTCGCCCTGTCACCCAGGCTGGAGTGCAGTGACGCGATCGCAGCTCACTGCAACCTTCACCTCCTGTGTTCAAGTGATTCTCCTTCCTCAGCCTCCCGAGTAGGTGGAACACAGGCATGCACCACCACGCCTGGCTAATTTTTATATTTTTAATACAGACGGAGTTTCACCATATTGGCCAGACTGGTCTCAAACTCCTGACCTCATGATCTGTCCGCCTCAGCCTCCCAGAGTGCTGGAACCACAGGCGTGAGCCACCACACCCAGCCAGGGGACTGTTTTTAATGAAAAGACAATATTGATTTTTAAATAATGTTTCGATTGCTTGCCAGTTAATAGGTAGAGTTCACAAGGTACTTGAGGGAGGTTGGAAAAAGTTTGAGAGCTGGATGGTACTGAGGTACTTGGCATATCCCCTAGAATCAATGTCCCTGTAATCACTAGAATTGTCTATGAAGAAAGCAATTAGGAGATGAAAATGAATGTCTACACACTCCATTCATGTATGAACACAGCCAAGAAGTGAGGGAGGCAGAAAGAGAATACTAGTAAATCAGAAGAAACTACTCTTGGATTCCATCATATACTTTTTTTCTCTGTTTAACCATCAAATTTAGCCAAATAAAGCACAAAAATATGTTACTGTTCGAGGAGCTGCTCCTGCAAATCATAATATGGGTAGGTAAAGAGGAAAATAAGCAAATTGCTTTCACTAAATATTCAAGGTCCTTTATATATATTATATACATTATACATATATAAATATATACATATATACACATATAAACATATATACATATGTGTGTAATATATATAAAGGACCTTGAATACATAATGTATATATTATATATTATGCATATATAACATATATATACATATATATATATATTTTTTTTTTTTTGAGACCGAGTCTCGCTCTGTCACATCTTGGCTCACTGCAACCTATGCCTTCTGAGTTCAAGCAATTCTCATGCCTCAGCCTCCTGAGTAGCTGGGATTAGAGGCACCTGCCACCATGCCCTGCTACTTTTTGTGTTTTTAGTAGAAACGGGGTTTCACCATGTTGCCCAGGCTGGTCTCAAACTCCTCGACTTAAAGCAATTCACCCACCTCAGCCTCCCAAAATGCTGGGATTACAGGCTTCAGCCACTGCACCTAGCAGAGGTCCTTTTTATCTTATGCTATTCATCTTTTGCATCAACCCTTAGACAGAGACATTGTTCTCCTTTTTGAATAAAAGGAACGTGAGATTCAGAAGAATGGAGAGCTTGCTAACATCACACGGCCAATGAAAGGCATAGCCAAATCCATGTATGTTTTTCAGATGTCTAAACCTGTGATATTAATATTGCATTTGCTCTTAATAAAGCAATACACACATAAGAGAAATCCCACATTTCCATGAATTCATCCTATCCTTCCAACATTTTTATCTAATAATATTATCTAATAAACTCTGCAAAACAACTATACTTTCTGTGACTTTTATTCTTAATGAAACAATTTTGCCATGATCTGGGACTTGGTTTTCATGTCATATGATCACATGCTACTATTTATGTGAATATGTTTGTTTATTAATTGACTGTCTCTGGATTAATGCTCTAAAAATAGCTACAGTGGGGTCTCTGAGGAGGAGAACTGAACTGCTGGGGAGAGAAGTGGAAGGAGACATTTCACAGTAAATCCCATGTTGTATGTTTGCACTGTGTACTGCATAAATATCGTATTCTAAAATAAAGATTTTCATATCAGAATAACTTAATCTTTTCTTTGCAAGTTTCATAACACTGGTTTCCAGACTTACAGTTCAGCCACAGTGGAAAAAATTGACTTCCAAATGAGTTAACATATAAAGAATTGTGTGTTACAGGGCAGGAGGGTATTACTGTTAATGGAAAGTTTCTGTTGTTTATGAAGATCCCCTCCTCCAGATAGTACCATGTGTTTAGACTGGAATTTTATAAAGCCCTCGCCACCTTTTATCCTAAAGGAGAATAATGACATATGTCTAAGCCTATGTCTATATCTTTTTATCTTTTTTTTTTTTTTTTTTTGAGATGGAGACATAGTCTTGCTCCATCGCCCAGGCTGGAGTGTAGTGGCACCATCTAGGCTCACTGCAACCTCTGCCTCCAAAGTTCAAGCTACGCCATTCTCCTGCCTCACCCTCCCGAGTAGCTGGGACTACAGGCGCCGGCCACCTCGCCCGGCTAGATTTTTTGTATTTTTTAGTAGAGATGGGGTTTCACTGTGTTAGCCAGGATGGTCTCGATCTCCTGACCTTGTGATCCACCCATCTCGGCCTCCCAAAGTGCTGGGATTACAGGCTTGAGCCACCGCACCCAGCCCCTTTTTATCTTTTAAAAGAGAAGCGACGTTTCTCCCTTTGAGCTAGGGATAAAAAGAAGAAATTATAAACATGCGATATATATTCTTCAATTTTTAATAATAATTACCAGGCAGGATATGTTGAAGTAGAGATGCCAGGCATAGCAGCTAAGTTGTGTCAAATATATGCTAAACTGTTTTCACCAACTTTTCTACTACTACCTCATTTGTACTCTGAAAGATCCAGTCCCAAACGCCTTTTTGTCAGCTTCTTCAGCCTGCATTGAGTAGTGCCAACATTTGACCCATGGAAGAAGGAAATGGCATAGAATTAGGGCTTGCTAAACTAGTGACACCTCTTCCCAGCATTAGTGACAGCCAATCTGTGGGTCAGACCCTGGAGCTCCCAGACAGTAGAGAATCACGCATCACTCTTAAGGGAAAGAGACTGAAAGTCTTAACCTTTCCTGTCTCTTCTACTTTAAATGCATCCATTGAGGGCAAGAAAATGGACAGAATTCCAAATCATGCTTGAGTTCAACATCGCCGGATTCTCTCCCTTTTTTGATCTAATGCGCATAGCTCACGGGAAAAGAAGCCATCTCCACCCCCTCTCAAAATTTATTATAAATTAGGGAAAGGCATGACTCATTTTTTGAAATGTCCTATTGATGTTCAGAAGTAAACTGGACTATGTGCTCCAATCTTATGTCTTTTAACCAGGGTGCCTCACCCACACTAAATGACTGACAGCAATAAAAACGAGTCATGGTAACATCAGGTGGTGCAAACTTTGGGCAAGGGCATCTGGGAACATCTACTAAAATGTCTAAGTGTATGTACATTTAAAAAAATAGCCCAGCAGTTTTCTTTCAAATAATTTACCTTATGGATATACTCACAGGGTACTTTAAAAGAGATTATAGTTCTGCTGGAAATAGCCTAAAGCTAAATGTCCCTCTCAACGAGGAACAGTTAAGTGGTGTGAACTCTATGCAATGAACAAACAGGCACTCATTAAAAAGAGCATGGCAGATATATACTCGCAAATCATAGAAAATCCCCCCAAGAATAGTTGCAAATACACAAGATGTAGTTACTGTGGTTATCTTTATGGAGAGACTGGTTGGGAAGGACATTTTCATTTTATTCCTTATTTTCTCCTATGAATTATCTGTTTGTGCACTGTTTTTATATTTAAAAGTTCAATAAAATCTATTTTGGCAGTAGGATTATGGAAAAGATTGTCATTGATTTAATTTACTAAAACACAAAATAAAAATATTTTTAGGTTAAAAAAATGTAAAGCAAATTATACTCCCAAACCCCATCCTGAGATCTACTCTTTCTTTGTTCAATGCTACTTTAACCTGATGTGTTCTTTTTGCCCAGAACTCTTGTTTATAATCACATGATCACCACAGTGAGATCAATAGCATAAATCAAATTCTACTCCTTGAGGAATCTGCTGGGGCTCATCCTCTGGATATATTCATCTTTCCCTCTATCTATATATTCATCCACTCTTCCATCTAACCATACATACATACATACCAGTCTATCCACTCACTCATTCACCCACCCAACCATCCAGTCATCCAACCGTCCATCCATCCATCCATCACCTCATCTGCCTACCACTCACCCATCCACCCACTCATCTAACCAACCATCCCTCCATCCATCCAACCATTCTTCCATCCATTCAACTATCCATCCACCCCACCCATCCATGTAACCGTCCATTCATCCATTCAACTTCATCCATCCATCCATCCACCCACCCACTCATCCACTCACCCACTCATTCATCCAACCATCCCTCCACCCATCCATCCAACCAACCAACTATCCATTCATTCCTCCCACAATCACTCATTTCAAATATTTGCCGAGCATGTCACACGAACCCTACATCATAGGGAGACAATGGTGAACAACTTACTGACAGGGCACCTGCACTGAGGATGTGGAAGACTCGTGTGAGAGGCAGACATGGAAATCAGCTCTTACACTCTATGAGATAAGTGCTGTGATAGAGATGACCCAAGAGTGCACCTGGGGTATACAGTTAGATTAAGAAAGGCTTTCTGAGCAGCATTATTCACACTAATCAAAAAATGTAAACCACCTAAATGTTCATTGACATATGAACAGATAACATGTGTTACATACACATAATGGAATATTATGTAATGTTATAAATGAAAAAAAAAAAAAAAACTGACCCATGCTGTAGCACCTTGAAGACATCAATGTACCTTGAAGACGTTATGCTAAGAGAAATAAGCCAGTCACAAAAAGACAAATAATGTATGATTCCATTTATATGAGGTACTTAGAGTAGTCAAATTCATAGAAACAGAAAGTGGAAAGTAGTCAGGGGCTGCGAGCAGGAGGAATGAAATTAGTGTTTAATGGGGACGGAATTTCAGTTTTGCAAGATGAAAAAGTTCTGGAGATGAATGGTAGTGATTGCACAACAATATAAATATACTTAATGCCACTGAATTGTACACTAAAATATTTAAAAAGGGAAATTTCTGTGTGGTTCATTCATTGTGACAAATGTACCATAATGATATCAGACGTTAAGAAGAGAGGAAATGGTGTGTGGGTGCATGGGAACGCAGGGCTATCTCACAACTTTGCAATAAATCTAAAACTATTTCAAAATAAAATATTCATTGTTTTAAAAAGCTTCACAGAGGATGCTACATGGAAGCTGAGATGTGAAGGATGAGCTGAAGTGGCCCAAGGGAAGGGTGCCATTGTGAGGTCATTGCAGGTGAGAAAACCTCATAGGCAAAGGTCTGAAGGTGAGAAAAACATAGCCTGATAGGTTTAGGAATTAAAAATTACTCAGGCTGGGCCAGGCGTGGTAGCTCATGCCTGTAATCGCAGCACTTTGGGAGGCCAAGATGGGAGGATCATGAGGTCAGGAGTTCGAGACCAGCCTGACCAACATGGTGAAACCCTGTCTCTACTGAAAAAAAAAAAAAAAAATTAGGCCAGGCACGGTGGTTCATGCCTGTAATCCCAGCACTTTGGGAGGCCGAGTTGGGCAGATCACAAAGTCAGGATATTGAGACCACCCTGGCTAATACAGTGAAACCCCCATCTCTACTAAAAATACAAAAAAAAAAATAGCTGGGTATGGTGGTGGGCACCTGTAGTCCCAGCTACTCAGGAGGCTGAGGCAGGAGAATGGTGTGAGACGGAGCTTGCAGTGAGCCAAGATCATGCCACTGCACTCCAGCCTGGGCAATAGAACGAGACTCTGTCTCAAAAACCAATCAATAAAATAAAATAAAATAAAAAAATAAATCACTCAGGCTTGCTGGGACCATGGCTCAAGACCCCAAATTTCTGAATTAGGTCATTTGGATGGGACCCTATGATCCTCGCAACCTCCCCATCCTTGCCTCTGAGTCAGCCACCAGTGACATCCACCAAAAGAAAGAGTTTGCTCTTGATGCTTGGAGAAACAAGGCTGAGGAGCCAGAGAATCTCCTAAATATCTGCTCAGACGCTGACCTGAGACCTCCTGCCACAGTTTAAACAACCTATCTTCAGAAGACTTTAAAGCATCTGAGGTATGCCTGTGTCCTCTGGCATTTTCACCAACACACAAGTTCCTCAGATTCCTAAAAGGCTCATGCTGGGACCTATGTCAACAACAAGATGAAAGCTGTCCCATTCCCGAAGTTCCATGTGTATCAGTGTTGATAACTTGGTAGAGAAATAGAAGGAAGGAAACTGTAATGGGTTACTTGCAAGTTGTCACATAAAAACAAAAATAAAACAAAACAAAAAAATCACCCCGAGTGACTCAAAAATAAGTGGCATGTTGAGTGCAAGTAGCACCGTGAGTTTGTCTCCCTAACAACTTGACACAGTGTCAACAATCTAATCGGGATACACGCAGGGGAGAAGAATTTATTGTTTTAATTATAATCTAAAGCACAGCCTTGTTTTTTGATAAGGCGCCAGAGCATACACTCTTTGGGGTGTTCCCATTGGTAAAGGTTGGGCGGGTGAGCAGAAAGGAGCTTACTCATTGTCTCCTTACCCTTTCAGCTCTTTTGATCCTGTGTACCAAGCAATTTTACTGTGGAGATTTAATCCCAGGGTTTTCACATACAGCTTGTTACCTTCTTGCCAGCTCAACCAAGTTCTGTGATGCTCGCTTATTTGCAAGCAGCTAAGCTGATTCTGTTCTCAGAAGTTCAGCGGCTAACAAGCCGGAATTAGGCATTTTCCTCCTGCTTCACTTGTTGTGAATGTATTGGATTCAGCCAAAGGATTTCCCTCTCAGCAATAACCTGTTATCCAAAATGTACAAATTATGGACATACCAAGTCAAGTTCAATGACCAGAGTTCTTGGACTGAATCAGATCGGGCTCATTACTTTGGCTATAGATTGAGCTCTCAGGAAACAAAGAAGGACTCTGTAAAGATTGAAGTCAGGCAGGACGACAGTAGTTTCCAAAGAGATGTAGTGGGAGTGGGGAAGAGGCTGCATGTGCACCATGGGAAGATAAGGGGTAAACCGGTAGACAGACCAGAGTTTATATCCCCACTTTTCTGCAGGTATACAATCTTATTTAATCCTCAAACACCCTAGCAAGGTCACTCTTATTATCATACCACAGTTTTACAGTTGAATTATCCTGCCCAAGGTCCCACAGCTACTAAATGGCAGAGCTGGGATTTGAACCAACGTTTATTTGATTCCAAAATCCATGTTCTCACCCATTATATTATACTGCCTTCTCTAACATTCTAAGGGTTGAATGTTCTCTCTGGGCATTTGGGGTTTTTCAATCACTGTGGTTGTTACATCCCATTGTCCTCTTTGTTCAAAGTGCATGTCTTCAAGAAAGCCCTAGAAGGCAGACACATAAAATCTGGTTGACCTTAAAGACTGTCAAATCTATACGACTAGGTATGTATGAGGCCCCCTGCAACAGCCATACCCAGCAGCTGTCTGTCTTTAGCATTTGTTCCCTACTGAGAGGTCGCCTAGGAGACTCATTCGAAAGTTCTCCTCGTCATTATGCTTAACTCAGAATTCTTATTCTAGCACACAGGGATGCGAAGAAGTCTGATTTCCTCTCTAGGAGATACTGTATCAGTTACCTCTGTTAGACACTTGTGTTATTATCCTTCACATCGCAATTTAAAGTATGTACATATTTGTATGCAGTGTTTGCTAAATATTCTGAAGCTACATAGAGATAAGAAATGTATCTGTTTGGTTCACCTCTTTTTTCCAGGTGCCTAACACAGGGCCCTGGAGCAGAGTGGTTGCTCTGTCAATATGTGTGGATTAAATCAGTCTCTCCTGTGGCTGAAAATCCTCAAATTCATAGAGACCATTTCTGGTCATTCTACCATGTTGGTCTCTTCCTGCTCTAATTTGTTCTTATTCCTTTGAAGTATGGTGTTCCCAACCTAACATTGTGTGTATTATCAGAGCAGCTTGTTTAATAAAATAACTCCCTTGATTGCACACACCTATGAATGATGTGGATGCCTGGGCATCATCACTGAATAACTCACGCAGGTAAGCATCACTGTTGCCATTTTGCAGATGTGGACACTGAGATTCAGACAGTAACATGCCCTGCTAAGGACACACAGCTAGTGAGTGCAGAGCCCGGATCCAGATTGAAGACATTTCCTGAATATTCTGAGCCCTGTCTTCCTGGAGAGGCCAGATGAAGGCAGGACATCCTGGAGTTGAAGCAAACTTCACATCTGGGCTCCATTAACTACCCTAGGACCTGGGGTGACCTTATAAAACTAAGCCACTAAGCCCCTCTTTTCTTATCCTTCAAATGGAAACATGAGCACCTGCCTCATTGGCGAGGGGTATGAATTTAATGAGATAATGCAGTTAGAAGGGCTAGCTCGGCATGCAATAAGCATTCACTTAATTTAACCTTTCTTATCACTAGTAAATAGTATACGTCTGGTAAACCATGAACAGCAATAACATTAACTCTACGTGCAATACTTCAGAGTAGAGCTGTAAGGATTCTTGTCCTATAAATCTGCTTTTATTAGATGCAAATTACAACTGTGCTAACTTTCTGGCAGTTGAATCCTATTGCTGACCCAGACAGTATTCACTGTTGCCTAAAACCAGGCATCCTTTCCCCTGTGCTTAGCCCCAGGGCTAGCTAATCCTGGAGAAAGTCTCTGAGCAGGTTTACTCCAACCTAAGTTCAGGATCAGAAAACAGAGCTGATGCATTTTCTACTTAAAACTGGAACGATGAGATCTGCTAGAGAGATGTCTGCTTCCAGTTATCCAGTCTGTCATTCTTTTAAGTAGCAAAACTGCTTAGAGAAGCACCATGAGATGCTTTGGGGCAAGAAAATCTATGTATGAACAGATAACAGTTAATATCAAACACTCTACCTCAGTTATTCTAACACTTTAGTGTAGACAAGAATTACCTGGGTTACCTGTTACAAATGCATGTTCCTGTGGTTCAGCATTAGTGATTCTGATTCATTGGCTTGAAGAGGAACCCACAAATCTGCATTAAATAAGTGCTCCTATTGACCCAGAAGCAAGGGATCCTCAGGGTATCCTCTGAGACTCCAGTAAAGAGTGGGCTTTAGAAAAGCAGACAGAATATTCCTGACAAATCTTGGAAGCTAGTGAAGTATTACCACCACTATTAACTTGGTGTTATTTTCCTGAATTGACACAAATAGCTTGACAGTGCTTTCCATGGAGCTGGGGACAGAATATGTGCTAGGCCATGCACAAGACTCCTTATAGGAAAGTAGAGACGACAGTGCTGCTCCTAAGTCATTCCACAAACACCTATTTCACTTACCTGGACAGCTGAGGCACTGAGATACAAGAATAAATGAGACAGTCGAGGCTTCTGCCCTTATGTAACCTATAGACTCGAAGAGGATCCCACCTAATACGAGAAGGCAGGCCAACAAAATCAATTAATTACAAGTTGAAATGACTTTGTACTTCACTTGGGGTTGTCAGAGGATTCTCTGAGGATGTGACATGTGAGCTGAGAGTTTGCTAAGAAGATTGAGCTAGGTTTGTGAAGAATGTCAAAAGGAGGATTCTAGGTGGAAAAAGTAAAATATGCAAAGGCCCTGAGGTAGAAAATAACTTGGGGTTCTAAGGCGGAGCTTAGCAGACACCGGGTAAGCGACAGCAGGAGCCTTGCCATGCCCAGGAAGAGAACATGCTAGCCTAAGGCAATTCCAAGGGATAAAAGAGAGACAATACAAGATGTGTTTGGCGGGGGAACAAATTAAAAGGTGAGAGAGGACATTATAGATATTGCCTCATTTAACAGAAGAAGAAATGGAGTGCCAAACACTCAGGGATTTTTAACCATAGCTTGTAGATATCCTTGAAAGAGGCGAAAGTACTAGAAAAGAGGACCAGTAGGCCTTGGCAACCCCAAATCCCATTCTGCCATAATGACTTTCTAAACCCTCCTGATCCATTTTGCAGAAGCAGCCACCGTCTTCCAGTGGCCGATGCCTTGTTTGATCTTGGATGCTACCATTTTTATCAGCTTCTGTGATCTTCCTGTGGAAAAGAGTCGGCGTTCCACTGCAATGGTGATCATTTTACCGTGTTTCTGGACGTGGCTAAGCAATGTCACTGACTCCTACTGGGGAGTCCCAATGCCTAAACTGTCCACCATTATATACACATGCGCAGGTGCACACACAATCACAATTCACTGAGCAAAACACATGTCTTGGAGTGGGCTGTACTGGATGAATAATGTAGCCCTATCTTAAGGAAATCAGAGCCATTGAGCACAAGAAGGGAGTGGCAATGTGCAAGTAAGCAGATCATAAAGGTGGCATGGATACGAGGAACACTTGGGTTATGCAGAACGATCAGCAGTCAAGGCTTTGGAGTCAGACCTCCTGGGTAGGGTCTCAGCTTCACACTTTCCTTCTGAGTCACCCAGAGCAAGACACCAAAGCATTCAATGTCTTGGCTTTTTAAAAAATATACATGTAAAATGAGATGAATAATAGTCTCTACTTTGCTCTTTTGTGATGGGGATTAAATGATCCAATCAATTTGAAGTATCTATCGCGGTGGCTGGTATAGAATGACATTTAAAAAATAGCAGCTGTTGTCATTATCAGGGCAATGTCTGCTAACATTGATCATTGTGATGAGATCATTGTGGTAGGCAGAATGGTCCCCCAAATATTCTCATGCCCTCATCTCTGGAACCTATAAATATGTAACCTTACATGGCAAAAGTGACTGCTCTGGTTTGTAAACGTCCTCTCACCCCTGATTCATATAGTGAAATCTTAACACCAAGGTGATGGTATTAGGAGATGGGGCCTTCAGGAGGCGATTATGTCATCAGGGTAGGACTCTCTTAATTAGGATTTGTACCCCTTTTTTTTGAGACCGAGTCTTGCTCTGTTGCCCAGGCTGGAGTGCAGTGACGTGATCTTGGCTCACTGCAACCGCTACCTCCCGGGTTCAAGTGATTATCCTGCCTCAGCCTCCCAAGTATCTGGGATTACAGGCACCCACCCCCACACCCGGCTAATTTTTGTATTTTTAGTAGAAATGTGGTTTCACCATGTTGCCATGATGGTCTTGAACTCCTGACTTCAAGTGATCTACCCCCCATGGCCTCCTAAAGTGCTGGGATTACAGGGGTGAGTCAGCATGCCTGGCTAGATTCACGCCCTTTCAAAAGACACTCCAGAGAGCTAGCAGGTCCCTCCTAACATCCGAGGGCACAGCAAGAGGAAATCTTCTATAAGCCAAAAAGTGGACCCTTACCCAAGATTCGCTCTGCCCCGATCTTGGACTTCCCAGCATCTAGAACTGTGAGTAATCAATTTCTGTTGTTGAAAAGCCATCCAGTTTTTGGCATTTAGTTATGGCAGCCTGAGCAGACTAAGACAAGGACTTTGCAGATGTAATTCAAGTTACAGATCTTGAGATCAGGAGAAGAGCTGAATTACCTGGGTGGACCCAGTCTCATGGAATGAGCCCTTCAAGGTGGACTGCTTTCTCCAACCAGAGTCAGAGTGACACGGCAAAAGAGGAACGTGGAGAGATTCAAAGGAAAAAGGGACTCGAGTAGCTGTAGCTGGATAGTGGGAGAAGGAATACAGGCAGCTTCTGAAGGCCAGGGCTATCTCCTTGCTGACAGCCAGCAAAGCTGTGAGGGCCTCAGTCTCACCACTGCCAGGGAATGAATCAGGAAAAACTGAGTGAGCTTGGAAGTGGATTCATTCTCACAACCCCTAGAAAGAAACATGGCCCTGCTAACTTCTGCCTTTCCGTCTTGTGAATCTCTAAACAGAGGACCCAGTTGAGTCATGCTGAACTTGGACTTCTAACCCACAGAGCTGTGAGATAATACATGGTGTTTTTGTTTGTTTGTTTGTTTTGTTTTTTTGTTGTTGTTTTGAAACAGAGTTTTGCTCTGTTGCCCAGTCTGGCATGCAATGGTGCGATCTTGGCTCACTGCAATCTCTGCTTCCCGAGTTCAGGTGATTCTCCTCAGCCCCCTGAGTACCTGGGATTAAAGGAGCCCACCATTACACCAGGTACATTTTGGTATTTTTAGTAGAGACAATGTTTCACCATATTGACCACGCTGGTTTTGAACTCCTGACCTCAGGTGTTCCTTTAACCCTGCTAAATTTGTGGTGATTTGTTACAGCAGCCATGAAAACAGCAACAAAAGCAATCATGTAAACACGGAAAACTCTCTTTATGACCTGTTGTTCCCCTCCAAAGGCTGGGCAGGAGCCCTCTACAACTTCGTAGAGGTAGTAGCTTCCCTGTTGTGTCAGGCCAAATACCAAGAAAAGAACCCCAGGAGAAGATTTTCACAGTTCTATTTTGCCCACAGCTCGCTGGCCTGTCCTCAGGCATGTAAGGAGAGAAAATAAGCATGTTTCATTCTTTAATCCCCCTTGATATCCATTCACCTCACAGGAAGCTGAAAAATCGAAAGAGAAGAACAAATGGGAGGGTAGAAGTCTCTCTGGAGTGTGCACCAAGGATGGTGTGATACTGAGGGCTCTCACAGTCACTGCAAAATGCCTGTGCACGTCATATCCCAGAAGCTCACTAAGAAACATGAGAGGACGCTGCTGTAAGCTCTAATGCCAACACTCACTACCTAGGAGGGCTGGGATACCCTTAACCTCTGTGAGACCCAGGTTTCTTCTGCTGGATGTGGATTATCATATTATCTTCCAGTAATATTTACTTAACCCAGTGAATGGGGTTGCTATGACTTCCAAGAAAATGTATGGCTCTTGGAAATGCAAAAACAGACACACAAATGACCTGGAATAGTGCGTTGAATGTCAATTCTAAGTTCTTGGAGGGTATCTGACATAACTCAGACTTACATTCTATATTCATCCTCAATTTTTCTATACAATTTTATTTAAAAAATTATTTTGGCCAGGCGCAGTGACTCATGCCTGTAATCCCAGCACTTTGGGAGGCCAAGGTGAGCGGATCACGAGGTCAAGAGATGGAGACCATCCTGGCCAACATGGTGAAACCCCATCTCCACTAAAAATACAAAAAATAGCCAGGCGTGGTGGCATGTGCCTGTAATCCCAGCTACTTGGGAGGCTGAGGCAGGAGAATCGCTTGAACCTGGGAGGTGGGGGTTGCAGTGAGCCGAGATCGCGCCATTGCACTCCAGTCTGGGGAGAGGGAGAGACTCTGTCTCAAAAAAAAAAAAAAAAAAAAAAACATTATTTTGTCTTTGTTTTTTTTTTCAATCCTCAGATATTAACCACATGAAATATAATGTTATTACCGTAAGATGTCAGCTGTATTAGTTATTGTTGGCTAACTAAACAAAAGATAATTCTCTGGCTAACGGAAACCTAAATACTTCACTCATTGCATGGCTTCCTTGTCCTTCAAGGGAGCTGAACTTCTCCACAATGGCAAGGGGATCAGTCCTGATTATTCTTCGTGGATAGGTCTCAAAATGTGATCCTGGAACCAGCCATTTTCCTATCACTTGGGAACCTGTAAAACTTGCAGAATATTAGACTCTGCTCGAGACCTGCCAAATCAGAAACTCTGGGAGGCAGGCTGAAATGCAGTCTTGGGGACCTAATAATTTCTTTTTCTTCAACACAATACCTTTTATTTATTCATTTATTCATTTAGATAGCTGTTTAAATTTTTTTAAGTTCAACGGTACATGTGCAGATTTGTTACACAGGTAAACATGTGTTATGGTGGTTTGTTGTGTTTATTTCATTGCTCAGATATTAAGCCTAGCACCCACAGTTATTTTTCCTTGGTCCTTTCCCTCCTCCTACTTTCCACCCTCTGGTAGGCCCCTATTTTTTTTTTTTTTTTTTTTTTGCTAAATGATTAAGGCAAATGATATAATCTGACCAATGAAATGCCAGAAGTCTCTGGAAGAGATACTGGCTAGGGAGATTTTCCTATAAAGGAAAACAAAACAGGGCTATTTTTTAATTCTTCTTCTGGGTGTTGCAGTTTCTACATGATGTCTGGAGCAATGGCAGCTATAATAGAACCAGGAGGAATGATAGCCTAAGAGGATAAGCAAATACAATGAGTCTTGCATAGGAGAAATATCACAAAAATCTGAAACCTTAATAATATTTTTGCATTGATGAATTATCTGAATTATCTAACTCTAAGTCTGCCTCACCTCCTGAATTCTTGCTAACGTTCTTGTGAAATCATACCTGCTTCTCTTGTTTAAACTAATTTTAGTTCCATTTTCAATTACTTGTTAAAAGTATGCAACCAATAAACTATTAAAACATAATTCCTGTCATTAACAAATTGTCAGTTGAAAAAATAAAATAAAAACTTTTACCAAGTGGGTAGGGTAAAAGTAGTAATAAATGTGTATGCATTGTGCCCTGTGAAAATTTAAAAGAAGATGGACCAGAATAAAAGTTAAGTCCCAAAACTACATTTATTATATTTTCCAGTTCAAACTGCATCTGGGAAAGATTTTCTGGTGCTATTTCCAGGTGCAAGCAATATTTTGAAATGCCAAAATGGTGCAATTTCTAGGTAATTTCCGTGATTTACAGACACAGCATAGTAGAATGTTTTAAACTAGAACTGTCCCCCCATAATATAAGTTGAATGGCTGCAATATCCGTAACTTTTCCCATTAACAGATAAAATTTTAAATTGTCCCATACAGTAGATACAATGATTTAATCTGGCAACAGGAAATGTACAATAATCTGTGGCTTTGTTTTTATGTCTTCTTTCACCCCCACAGGTTTTTGGAAATTCTTATTTCCATCATAATTTTCAATTTGCCAGAGAAGGAAGGAAGGAACAGAACCGAACATACTTTTGTACAAAACGGCAAGCGCAAGGTAATAATTGCCCACGCCGTGTGAGTTAAAAGGATCTCTGCACTTTCTCCAGAAAGTTTGTCTCAAAACATAATAATTGTTGGTATCCATCCTAAAACTCTATGTCTAGAAAGTAGAGATTACTATTGATGTTAAAATCCAAGGCCGAATTCTTTCTTTTGCCCATCCATCCACCCACCCACCTATTCCATCCATACGTCTATCCGTCATTCATCCATCCACTCACCTACCCAACTATTACATCCATCCACCTATCCATCATCCATCCATCCACTCACCCACCCATCTATTCCATCCATCCATCCATCCATCCATCCATCCATCCATCCACCCATCCATTAATCGATCCATTCATTGGTTTAATCATTCAACAAATATTCAATAAGTATCTACTTTGTGAAAGGCACTCCAGGGATACGACGACAAACAAAACATGCTAAAATATCTACCGAGGTGGAGCTTACATACTAGCGCAGAAAGATAGACACAAATAAACAATAAAATATATAATATGTCAAACAGTGATAAGCAATATGGCAAAAGTCAGCTAGGAACACACGGTTTGTAGGAGTGAGGGAGGGCTCTGATTTTAATGGAGGAGTCAAGGAGGTCCTATCTGAAAAGGTATATGAGCCAAGCTGAGAAGGAGGAGAGGGTGTGAACTAGGTAAGAACTTGAAAAAAAATGCATTCTAGACAGAAGATGTAGTGGTTGAAAAGACCTTAAGGGGAGTATATTCCTGTAACATTCAAGAGCTTCCAAAGGGGCCAGGAGGAAAGGAAAAGGATGCTAGGGAAGTAGGCCAGAGAAGTCAATGTTTTTTTCCTTCAATGACGATAAAATATAAGCAATAGTAAAATAAGATTAAAAAACAGCAGATAGAGAGGCATGGCACATTTCTGTCTACTTGGAAAGCTTAGCTTGAGTTACTTTCTTTCTCAGAACATGAACAAGGAGAGATTTGAGGAGCACATGTTCCAGGACAGCATGGGAAAGTGAGCATCTGGGCACAAAGTGGACTGACCCAGGGACAGGGCAGCCTTAGGGGAAGGCAGAGAGACACACAATCACACAATTCCTGCATCCACATGGTCATTAGACACCGGTCCTTTGCAAGCCTTGTGGATGCACTTAGGGCTCCAAAGACGCAAGGTCCCTTTGTAATGCATATGGCTCTGGCAGAAGAGACATGTGATGCACACCATGAGAAAACATCCAGTGAGTTTGGCAACTTACTGGAATACAGCATAGAACAGGAAGTCTTGTTCTGATTTGGAAGGTGAATCTGGAAGTATATTCCTAAAGAGGTGATGTCCAAGCTGAGCAAGGCTGAATATAGGAACCAAGTAGGAACTGGGGAATGTAGCCTTCCAGGAAACAGCATGGTGCAAATGTCCTGGGGCAGAAAGATCATGCTTGTTGGATGGACGGACTGAGAATATACCTTAACTGGACTTTAGAAAATTGGGGAGGGGGTGATGAAGCTGCTGTGGCCAGGTGGATCATATCAAAGATGCTATTTTTTTTTTTTTTAAGACAGCTTTGGCTGCTTGGTGTGAGGCGAGATGCTCATAAGAACCACCTTCTAGACTGCGCACAAGAAGATGAAGGTTTTTAGATATCCCTGGGAGGACTGGGGAGGGCCCTCTTAGGCTGAAAATACGAGCGCAACAGAGCCAAATCCCTCAAACCAAGCAAAGGGGATCTGATACCTGCGATTTAAAACACTTCACAAGGAACATTCACAATCAAATACAGCTTGAAGAGGAAGGAACAGAGGATCAAAGAGCTCCAGTGACTTCCCCAAAGTCACTGCATGAAGAAACCTAAACATCTTATCATTTAAGTAAACAAGATAGAAGAATGCAAGGCAAGGCATATCTATACATAAATAGACGTGTCTGTGTACATGTGATTTTCAATCCACACAACGCTAATGCCATAAACATAAGATGGACAAACAAAATCCAATTTTAAAACTGTCATTCTGGAATTCAGAACTGGGTCAACATTGTTAGGAGGCCCAGCACCCAGGACATGGATCGGAAGATAACATTTGCTATTCCATGACACAACAGTCAATTGCGTCACCTCGTGGATATCTGGAGCCACTGCTTGCATTCATGGCACCCCTGTATGAGTGATAAAAATGCATACCCAAGGCCAAGCACAGTGGCTCATGCCTGTAATCCTAGCACTTTGGGAGGCTGAAGCAGGCAGATCTCCTGAGGTTGGGAGTTCGAGACCAGCCTGACCAACATGGAGAATCCCATCTCTGCTAAAAATACAAAATTAGCCGGGCGTGGTGGTACATGCCTATAATCCCAGCTACTCAGGAGGCTGAGGCAGAGTTGCCTGAACCCAGGAGGTGGAGGTTGCGGTGAACCAAGAGCCTGGGCAATGAGAACGAAACTCCGTCAAAACAAACAAAGAAACAACAACAACAAAAAGCACACCCTCCCAGTGGAAGAATATCCAAAATATGCCCTTTCCTTCAGGCTGATGTAGCCCTGCTCCAGGGCTCAGGGCTTGAATAGAAAGCTTGGAGTAGATTTCCTCCTGCAACTGCTACCCCTGCAGGCCTGCCTGCGCAGAGCACAGCCACAGGTGGCGATCCTATGGGCACCCATCAAGCTCAAGAAGGTGAACATCCCAGGAAGACCATTGGGTGATGCTGAGGCAAGGAAGGGAGGCAAAACGCATGTGAATGTGTGTTCTCCCAACCACAAAACCCCCTTGCCTGCAACTCTTAAAATCAATTTGAAATGACTGCTCAGACCAGATTACACAAAGATTTTGTTACGCCAAACAGGATAAAGCACAGAGGGACTTGCAACCTTGGCAAACAATGCTGGGAGACGGAGATGCACATCATGTCTTGTGTTTACAGCTTTTCAGCTGACTACTTAGTGTTTACTTTGGAATTAATCCAGGCCCATAAAACAAGTGATATATCAACATAATAGATGTACTTGGGTGACTATACATTAAAAGGTGATTCACTTCACAATGAGAATCCACACATAGCCTGGAGAATGAAGCAGGTACCTTCTGTATTTGTATAAGGGAGGTCCCTCTTGGATATGCAATGTTGGGAGGAGGGTCCTAACATGGAGGAACTGTTAAACGATGGATGTTGTGGGTACATCAACCCTCCACAGAGCCCTGCCCTGACCATTATTCAGGACTGGCCACATAATTTCTGAGGGCAGTGCAAAAGGCTAATGTAGGAACCCTTGTTCAAAAATTATTAAGAATTCCAGCTATAGCATAAGACCACACATGGGGCTGTTCAAAGCCTGGGGCCCTGCATGACCATGCAGGGAATGTGCCCTTAAAGCTGGCCTAGCCCTTAATAAAAGGGATTGAACTTGACATTTCCAAACAGGGGATGTTAATAGTGTTTACCTAATGGGGTGTTGTAAGAATATAGAGAGAGAATGAATCTTAGACATCACACTGGCTCATAGTAAGTTTCAATAATGTCAGTGACTATCATTGATTAAAGTGTGAATAAGCTTTCTTTTTTTTTTTTTTTTTTGAGATGGAGTCTGGTTCTGTTGCCAGGCTGGAGTGCAGTAGCACAATCTCGGCTCACTGCAATATCTGCCTCCTAAGTTCAAGCAGTTCTCCTGCCTCAGCCTCCTGAGTAGCTGGGACTACAGCCATGCCTGGCTAATTGTTATTATTATTATTATTATTTTATATTTTAGTAGAGACAGGATTTCACCATGTTGCCCAGGCTGGTCTTGAACTCCTAAGCTAAAGAAATCTTCCCTCCTTGGCCTGTCAAAGTGCTAGGATTACAGGCATGAGCCACGGTGTCCGGCCAAGTGTGAATAAGATTTCTTATATCATCCCCACAAAATGTCCATATCTATGTAAATATTTAATATTTTCTTGCAAACAACTCTGGGGGCTGTTAAATTCTTGCATGGAGAGTAAGGCTGGATAGAAACCCATGATGCATGTGCACAGAGACACATACGTGCACATGCATTCCAAAAAGTTGAGAAAGAATGAGGCTGTTGAAATGTGAAGCTTCTGAATACAGGGAGGGTGACGTATCCAAGGAATGCATATTCAGGTGTCACAAAGGAAATAAAACCACCATCTATTTTAGCTAGAACAAAAGCATTTGGTAGGCTAAAGGGCTCAGAAGAGAGAATTTCCAATCAAAATCTAACTGCTTCTAACAATATTCATTCCAGCTGCAATCTGAGGCTTTAAGATGGCAGAAAGTACAACAGTCTGGTTTGCTATCGAATCCGTTGTGCCTAGCGTGGTACCTGACACATAGGTAGTGCCCCACAGTGGTTGAACAAATGAACAAATGACGAAAATCATTAAAAAATGGGCTTTATAATGGGAAAAGGAGTTGGCCCAGAGCTGGGAGAAGGGGTTGGCCCAGGGCTGGCCAAATATAAAGTGTGAGGAGCAAACTGTGATAATCACTGTTTAACACTGTGGTACCCGATGTAACTTGCCAAGGTCCATCCTTGTCCTGAGGACTTCTCCAGTACCCAGAAGGTCAAGAGGAAGTTCAAAAGAGAAAGAAAACACAGACAGGCAATTGCATATGTTCAAGATAGAAATGTGTACATCGAGAGATGGTTGGATCTTGGCTTAAATAAAAACTCATTCCTCCATCATATTCCTTCTCAAGTTCTATCCAAATGTTTGCTATCCCATATACAGAGTCTTGCCTCCATGAGTTGGTATTACACATCTTTGTGTAGCTTTCCTTAATGCACCAAGGTAGACGATATAATCCAATAGGTGGCTTCAATTCACACTTTCTCACATGCATGGGAATTCTGGACCTTACAAACTCAACTTGATCATATCTATAATAGCCTATAACACACACGTGATGGAAAACAGGGTGAGGTGCAGGGCTAGAACATGAGTTTGACTTGATAACTTGGGAGACAATCTGCCTTTGATACGGTTCAGTTTTAGGAAAATCTGACAAGACACTAGTCAAGAGGGCCCACCCCCGTCTACTTCACCAGCATTCTGTCTACTGATCCCGGGAATATTCCTTGCTTCCTTGACTTCCTGGGAAGTCACCGGCTATGGCTTTTTTTGGGGGGGTGGGGGCAGGGGTACAGAGTCTTGTTCTGACATCCAGGCTGGAGTGCAGTGACATGATTTCGGCTCACTGGAACCTCAGCCTCCCGGGTTCAAGCGAGTCTCCTACCTTAGCCTCCCGAGTAGCTGGGATTACAGGCATGGGCCACCACTCCCAGCTAATTCTTGTGTTTTTAGTAGAGATGGGTTTTCACCATGTTGGTCAGGCTGATTTTGAATTCCTGATCTCAGGTGATCCTCCCGCCTTGGTCTCCCAAACTGCTGAGATTACAGGCATGAGCCACTGTTCCTGGCTGGCTATGGCTTTCTTAATCTCCCTACCAGAAGACCAACTCTTCCTCCACTCCTTCTTTGCCAGGACAACTTCTAGCCTTCAGTGAAGACTCTGTTTAGAGGACATTCACTCTAGGAATGCGATCTTAAGGCTGAAGGTGCTCCTCTGGCCTTCATAATCTCATCAGGGTGCCCAACACTTCAGTCAGTGGTTTCTATGACTTCCACCTCCTTTGTCTGTGCATTGCTCAGCGGCAAGGATGCTGTCTTACACTCAGGCATCCTCAGGGCCTTGACCAGTGCTTGACATGAAGTGGACGCTTTAATACATCCTCTATACATGCTTTAACATGTGTATGAAATTATATGCAGTACCTGTTCAGCAAAGTGGCATTTGTGTTCCCAGAGCTCCTGGCTTAGAATCACATAATACGAACACAATGCCTTCTAAAGGATGAGCCCCTGCTTGTCCTTTTAAGGCTACACGGCTTAAAACCTTTAATGACTCCCTATTCTTAGGATAAAGTCATAACCGCTGATCATGGCCAGCAAGACTGTGTAGGCTCCTGCCTACTTATCCCGACGTGACTTGGGCCACATTCCACCTCCCCAGCTCCTTTGTGGGGGCAATGATCTCTTCCATTCCTCATACTCACTAATGTCCTTCCTACCACAGGATTTTCATACATGCCAATTCCACAGCCTGGAATGCTATTCTCATCCCTCTCTGTTTAACCTCCTTCTACCCTTTGATCACAACTCTAGCATCTGTTCCTTCAGGAAGCCATCATGGCTAGCAAACAACGTAGCATGTATCATGATTGCAATTTTTTTTTTTGAGACAGAGCCTTACTCTGTCATCCAGGCTGGAGTGCAATGGTGCAATCTCAGCTCACTGCAACCTCCACCTCCCAGGTTCAAGAGATTCTCCTGCCTCAGCCCCCAGAGTAGCTGCAATTACAGGCAGGCACCAGCATGCCCAGCTAATTTTTGTATTTTTAGTGGAGACAGGTTTTCACCGTGTTGGCCAGGTTGGTCTCTAACTCCTGGCCTCAAGTGATCCACACACCGCGACCTCCCAAAGTGCTGGGATTCTGGGCATGAGCCACTGTGCCTGGCCTCACCATTGCAATTTTACATTTACCTTTTGTGACCATTTTATTCAGGTATTTGTTCTTTCACCTGACTCTAAGATCTACAGTCTTGCCAGCCATGATCGGTAGTCATGACTTTATCCTAAGAATAGGGAGTCATTAAAGGTTTTAAGCAGTGTAGCCTACGATTCATGAAGTCTGAGCCTATACTTCTTTTTGTTCACTTTTTTAGATCCTTGGCACCACAGCAAGTGCCTGATACATTTCATGTGTGAATAAATAAAGATATTGATCCACACCTTTCCACAGGTAAGACCCCGGGTCTGAGGCATTGATCATTTATTTATTTTCCTGTGTTACTGATAGGAAAGAAAAGGTACTTTCTGTAACAGGAAAAACAAACATTTGCAACCCAATGCCAGAGAACCAATGTAACCTCCTGGAATACGAAGCAACTGGCCATTCTAGGCAGATGGGGGATGCACCAGGCACCGTGTGTTGTTCTAAGATCTTAGCACAATTCACATCACCTACACACTAATGTGGGCTGATTCATTCTCCAATGATATATTTTTTCGTGGAAATTGTCAAGCTACACTGTTACCCTAAATAGAATATTACTAAAGTGCTTTAACCAAGCCAGCTGAAAGGTCTGACACTTCATCCATATTGTTATTTATATACATATTTACAGCTGCCACCTGCCTGTAACTTGGCTGGATCATAAAGTAGTGATGTTCCTCTGTTTCATTATACTTTGACATTTTACTATAACTACATTGCTTCTTATTCCTTAGTACCCAATTGCTTTGCAGCCATTTTTGAATTATATTGCTTTGGTGATGGAATAAGAATCTTTCTCTTTGGTCATACTAGTCTCTCTCTTTGTCTCTCTCTGTTCTTTTCTCTTTCCAACCCACCTGACCCCACCCCACCCCATACCCAGATGGTACAAATCACTGCTGGCACATGCAACAATTATAGCTGAGCTTCTGCTGCTTAAATGAACCCCCACAAACCCCACTGAGTTAAATTAGATTAGGGAATTGGGGAGGTGAGCAGGAGGACTTGCCAGTGGTCTCAACTGAAGCTGATACAGATTTGGTCTTGCCTCTACAAAATGATAAATAAATGTTTCCTCCTTTAGGAAAGTGCTGGAAGCCTCTACCTCAGAAAGAGAACACAGGGGGAAAAAAAAGTCAACAACTCAATCAAAGACAGGTAAGTTTAATTTTGAAATGTTAGCATAGTCCAATCTAAGAATATTTGCAACTCACTGGGAATTTAGAAGCCAGGCTTCAAGAGCAAGAGCGAAGAATGAGTGTAGGGTTGAGATCTCCTGCACCACTGCTTATAAGTTGATACATGAAGCTGCCATTTGCAGTGGGCTTTCATTATGGTCCCAAGCATAAAATGAATAGAAAAGTGAGAGCCCACCCAAGTTAACTTACCTATTGCCTCAACCCGCCACGTTGAAATACTTGGATTTCACTGCTCCATAATTTCCAAACTATCTCAAACAAAATAAATTACTATTTGCATTCGATGCAAGAGAGAACCATCCATTCAAGACATCCCCTGCTGAATCTGCACAGAATAAGTACGTAGCAAAAGGTGATAGAATTGAATTCAATAATATATGATTATATTAGGGCCCACCCGAAAAGCCTCCCTAGAAATCCGACATCCCTCACCTGGATTGTGCAACCTCATCCCCCAGAAAGCTGGATGCTTTCTGAGCACGATTCTTCGCCCTCCAGAGCCTTAACCCTCAGCCTGACCTGCCTGGCATGCCAATCTCCTCCTTGTCACTCAGGGACTCCCAGCTGCCTCTGAGTTTACCACTCAGAAGCGAAACCCAGGTCTTATCTAATCAGAACAGTGATTGAAGGAGGCAGTCACTTCTATGTTTCATGTGGAGAGGCCTCTTCCCAGGCTGGCCTTTGAGCTGCCAACCTATGCTGTGGATGCATGCCTTGAAACTCACCATACTCTTGCCCTCTCGCTGCTGATGCCTGGCCCGTCACATGCCACCCACCCCAACCGGACCCCTGAATCTTCCTGCTGTCATTGAGCCTCTTCAAGGTCTAGTGGGGTCACTGGTTCCTCCTCAACCCCCACTGAGCCACCTGAAGACCTAATCATTAACCTCCACGCCTGGCACCCAGTAGGTGATTAATAGATGCCAACATCCTTCTTTTCACTTTAAATCAGGAGGAAAAGTGAAAAAGGGGAGAGGTCTGGAAAGGAGTTGGGAGTCCCAGATGTGACAATAACGCCCTTTTCCTCCTTAAGGCACTCACACAACCTCCCTGGGCCACAATATCTTCCTAACCTAAGTGGCAGTCAGGGGCTGTTATCTTCAAGTCCTTATAGAGTTAACATTCGCAGTGATACAGAATTTATCATCCACAGTCCCTTCTTTTTGAATTTGCTTTCTGTCAGTCTGTCTCTCCCTCTTTTATTTATTTTATTTATTTTTTTATTTTGAGAGGGAGTCTTGCTCTGTCGCCAGGCTGGAGTGCAGTGGTGCGATCTCGGGTCACTGCAAACTACGACTCCCAGGTGCAAGCAATTCTCCTGCCTCAGCTTCCCGAGTAGCTGGGATTACAGGCATGTGACACCATGCCCAGCTAATTTTCATATTTTTATTAGAGATGGGATTTCACCACATTGGCCAGGATGATCTCAATCTCCTGACCTTGGGATCCGCCCGCCTCGGCCTCCCAAAGTGCCGGGATTACAGGCATGAGCCACCCCACCCAGCCAAGTCTCTCCTTTTATTTATACTTTAGACTGAGCTCCTTTTTTTCTATGATGACAGGGTCTTAAATCCACATCCAGAAAAGCTCCTACAAGCCTCTCCTCCTGAATACCGGCCTGAAGTGCCCTTCTCCCTCCCTGATGTTTCACCGTCCTTCTACTGCAGTCAGAGACACAACTCTCCACTTCTCACTGCTCTCATACGTTTCATAGTGTCCCTTCACAAATGTCTTCAAGCCCCTTGCATTTGAAACTCCTTCTCTTAGACCTCTTTGGAACAACCCTTTACCCTGTGAAGGTGTTCTCTTTACGTCACAGAAGCAGTGTTTTCTACTGCAGGATGGGTGAAACACACACACACACACACAGACACACACATTTCTTTTTCTCCAGCTAAAATTATCCAACTGACAAATCATCACTAAGACCTACTATATAACAGCCATGGTTTCAGGCACAGGGGATGTGCAGCCCTGAATTGAGTAGAGATTTCAAGTCTAACGAGGGTAAAGAGATGGTGCTAAACAAGTAAACAAACGGTGCAAAATTACAAAACAGGGCCAGGTGATAGATCATGACTCAGAGCCACTGCATGCTGGCAAGGGGCGCATTAGTGAAACCTGGATGATAACTAAGCAGGGCTCAGTCCTGCCAAATCTCTTCAAGTTTTCAATTCATTCTGAATTCATCCATCTCTTTTCACTGCCATTCTCCCCCCCTGACTACTTTCACTTGGCATGGTGGGTTGAAGAGTATCCTCCCCCCCAAAAAAATGTCCACCTAAGACTTTGTAACAAGACCTTATTTTTAAAATGTACACCTAGAACTTTGGAATATGTCCTTATTTGAAAAATGTCAGGCTGGGCACAGTGACTCATGCCTGTAATCCCAGCACTTTGGCAGGCTAAGGCAGGTGGGTCACCTGAGGTCAGGAGTTTGAGACCAGCCTGACCAACATGGAGAAACCCCATCTCTACTAAAAATACAAAATTAGACGGGCATGGTGGTGCATATCTGTAATCCCAGCTAGTAGGAAGACTGAGGCAGGAGAATCACTTGAACCCAGGAGGCAGAAGCTGTGGTGTGCTGAGATCACACCATTGCACTCCCGCCTGGACAACAAGAGCGAAACTCCATCTAAAAAAAATAAAAATAGGCCGGGCGCGGTGGCTCAAGCCTGTTCTCCCAGCACTTTGGGAGGCCGAGACGGGCGGATCACGAGGTCAGGAGATCGAGACCATCCTGGCTAACACGGTGAAACCCCATCTCTACTAAAAAATACAAAAAAAAAAAAAAACCAGCCGGGCGAAGTGGCAGGTGCCTGTAGTCCCAGCTACCCGGGAGGCTGAGGCAGGAGAACAGCGTGAACCCGGGAGGCAGAGCTTGCACTGAGCTGAGATCTGGCCACTGCACTCCAGCCTGGACGACAGAGCGAGACTCCATCCCAAAAAATATAAAAATAAAAATAAAAATAAAAATAAAATAAAATAAAAATGTCCACCAAGAACATTGAAATATGATCTTATTTGTTGCGGATGTATTTAGTTAAAATAAGATTATACTGGATTACGTGGGCCCTAAATCCAGTGGCTCGTGCCCTTACAAGAAGATTAGGTGAAGAAAGAAACACATAGAAGGAAAATGTACATGTGACAATGCAGGCAGAGATTGCAGTAACGCAGCCACAAACCAAGGATCACCCAGGATTGCTGGGGAGCCACCAGGAGCCAGGAGAGAAGCAAAGAATAAATCCTTTGCTATAGGTTGGCTGTGTCCCCACCCAAATCTCATCTTAAATTGTAGCTCCCATAATACCCATGTGTCCTGGGAGGGACCTGGTGGGAGGTAACTGAATTATAGAGGTGGGTCTTTCCCATGCCGTTCCCATGATAGATAGTAAGTCTCATGAGATCTTATGGTTTTATTAAGGGAAGCTGCCCTGCACACACTCTCTTGCCTGCCACCATGTAAAACGTGTCTTTGCACCTCCTTTGCCTTCCACCATGATTGTGGGGTCTCCCCAGCCATGTGGAACTGCGAGGCCACCGAACCTCTTTTTCTTTGTAAATTTTCCAGTTTCAGGTATGTCTTTATTGGCAGCATGAGAACAGACTAATACATCCTTAGAGTTCTCAGAAGGAATCCACCTTGCTTACACCTTGGTTTACGACTTCTAGCTTCCAGAACTAAGAGAATAAGTTTCTGTTATTTTAAGCGGCTCCGTTTGCAGTAATTTGTTATGGAAGGGGTAGGAAATGAATACACTTGACAGCTGCCATTCATCCTTTGAGTCTCAAGTAAATGCTGCATCTTAAGAGTAGCTTTCAATGGCCCTTAGAGTAGTCAGTTGTTTTCCAACTTTCATGTGCTTCAGAAGAATGGAAGGTGGGTGTTTCTAAAGAATGGAAATCCCTGCATCCCAACCCCAGAGATCCTGATTCAGTAGTTTGGAAGGGACCTAGGAATGTATATATTTAATAAAGCTGCCTGTAGGCCTCTCCCCTCCAGGGGGTTGATGCTGATACGGCTAATTTATAGAACACACAGAAAAATCTGTTCTAGGCTAGGTTAATTCAACTACATTCCACTCCTGGTTTCCCGTAACAAGCACTATAACCTTCAACAAATGCATTTAGCTCTCACTAGACTTGGCTTTTAATCAATACTTAATTGCTTAATGAAAGAGGAGGATAGTGAGAGACTAGACCAACAGAGGCAGAGGTTCGTAGACAGGAAGAGCTAAAGATGAAAGGATAGGCTTGGGATACAGTTCTTGACCACTTTATAAAATCAGCTTTATCACTGCAAAGTTTTAGTTGGGAACAGAGGTGGATAATGAGAAGGTAACTGGGCTTAGGCTTCAGAGACCATAACGTAAGGCAATGTGTTTTTATGCTATCCCTAACTCTGCAACTCTGCACTAGTAATTTTGAATCTTTTTCTTTCTTTCTTTTGGAGACAGTCTCGCTCTGTCAGCCAGGCTGGAGTGCAGTGGCATGATCTCAACTCACTGCAATCTCCATCTCCCAGGCTCAAGCAATTCTCCTGCCTCAGTCTCCCGAGTAGCTGGGATTACAGGTGTGTGCCACCACACCCGGCTAATTTTTGTATTTTTAGTAGAGATGGGGGTTTCCCCATATTGGCCAGGTTGGTCTCGAACTGCTGACCTCAAGCAATCTGCCCGCCTCGGCCTCCCAAAGTATGAATGTTTTCGTATGGAGGGCTCCCAAATTGTGTAAGTCTCACACCTCATATAACTTAGACCTATCTTGAAGCCGAGCACGTTGGCTCACACCTGTAATCCCAGCAATTTGGGAGGCCAAGGCGGGTGGATCACAAGGTCAGGAGACCAAGACCATCCTGGCTAACATGGTGAAACCCCATCTCTACCAAAAATACAAAATATTAGCCAGGCGTGGTGGCAGGCACCTGTAGTCCCAACAACTCGGGAGGCTGAGACAGGAGAATGGCATGAACCCAGGAGGCGGAGCTTGCAATGAGCCGAGATTCCACCACTGCACTACAGCCTGGGGGACAGAGCGAGACTCTGTCTCAAGAAAACACACACACACACACACACACACACACACACACACACACATACACGAAAAAAAAAAAACCTAGACCTACCTTGGCTCAAGAAACAGGAAAAGGTGAGCTTAAGTTGACAGGGGAGGGTCCTGTTTAGTAAGAGAAAAATTCTGGGGTTTCTGGTGTTTGCTCTATGGGGTTACCCAACAGGGAGTTACTGAGGCTGCTGGTGTAAAGAGAAGACAGGCTCATGTGGTTCAGAAAGCTTGATCTGATCTTGAAAGAGAAGTATGGGAGACTAGTCATCCTAAATCTGCTCACTGCTTAGTGTATGGTAGAAATGCAATTAACATCAATCTTCCCAAACTTGCTTCTTCCAACCTCACTAAAATATAGTTCAGCAGCAGGCAAATGTGAGCACTCACCCCACAACAGTGAGGGAGAACTTGCTGAAAATAATTGTCTAGTTATACTAGAAAAACATGGCCTCCTTGTTCTACTCCTCCTAAACTTCTGAAATTAGATTTACACCATTTTCATTCCTAGGACAACATGGATAAAGTGACTCCTGAGATTACAAACCCAAGTGACAAGCAACTCAATCACAGAAGGAACTAAAAGACCCTCCTTCCTGTCAATTCACAGGGGTCTGGAGAGACTCAAGAGCTGGGCAAACATTTCCAGGAGAACTGCTGGTTATTAAAAGCCCTATTTGTCAATGACAATGCTGTCTCCTTCTCTGGTGTTAATTAGTCATTTCACACAGCATCTTTGACAAGGAGTTAAGTCCCATTTAACCCAGATCTCAGACAAGATGGAGTAGCAGGGGAGCAAAGGGGCTGTAGTAAGACCATGCTACAAATTGTTGGGCCAGCTGAGATTAGAAAGAGAAGATTCCAGACTCCTGAAATGGGCTTCTCCAGGCAAGAAAACAAAAGGCATAGGAAGGAAAACAAAGTTTCACAGCTAAACTAAAATGGAAAATACTCACCATCCAATTGAGAGCATTCAACAGATATTTATTAACCAACTTCAATGAGCAAACATTGAGATAAAAATTCTATAAATATTTGTTGTTGTAGATTAGGTACTTTTGGGATATCAGTCTTAGGGCATCTCCAAAAGTCACCCATGTGAAAAGACAAAGCAAAAACAACAACAACAAAAACCACACAACAACAGTAACAGCAACAAAAACTGTGGTACCATGTAGATCTTGTATTTTGATTTTCTAAGGGACCAAAAAAAAATGTTCTCTGCCTTATGTGCAGGGTTTCACAGCAATGAATTTTCTGGGCAGGGGACATTTTGCATTTGAACCAAATGACCCCAATCCCTTGATTTATGGACCTGTCACTCCTATTTGATGCTATATCAACTGCATTCTGAGAAGTTCATTTATGGACTTCTTCTACTTTCAAAAGCTTGTCCTAATTATGCAGATCTAGGGCACATATTGTGATTCCTACTTTCATTTCCTCAAATGGAGCTGGTGCATAAGGGTACTGGAGGCCCATGGGCCTCCAGGTTAAGAGAGGAGAAGTGGGGAGTGCTATTTTTCAGAAGCTAAGATTACAAAGGCTCTACCAATATTAAACACATAGTATCACTAATTTCCTATTGTTAATCTCTTTCTGCTGTTCATTTTACTCATACTCATACTCATACTAGCAGTAATACTACTGTCTTTCCTTTGTTTAATCCTTGCTAACTGCCCAGGCACATGCTGAACCCTTTAAAATGGACTATCCCAACTCTGTACCACATTCCTCATCAGCACCAAGCATCGCCAGCTGACAAGACAGTATTTTTCCAGGCAGTCAAGAACGTTGCTTTTTTTTATTCCCAAAAGGAAAACAAAAAACAGAAAAACAAAAAGCACTTCAAAGTCAGGCTCAGCAATACGAGTTAGAAAATGTTCTTCATATGACACACCATGATTATGGATTTGTTGAGACTCAGAATTCATGGTAAGCTGTTATGGGTAGTAACTATCTATCTGTATCCACCCAGACCCTTTAAATACAGACCAGGATTAAGAGTAAAATGTCAGTGGGGCACAGTGGCTCATGCCTATAACCCCAACACTTTGGAAGGCTGAGGTGGGAGAATCACTTGAGCACAGGGGTTCAAGAGCAGCCTGGGGCAACGTAGGGAGCCCTCATCTCTACACATAATTTAAAAATTAGCCAGGTGTGGTGGTGTGCAGCTATGGTCCAGCTACTTGGGAGACTAAGGTAGAAGGATCACTTGAGCCTGGGAGGTCGAGGCTGCAGTGAGCTAGGATCATGCCACCACAGTCTACCTTGGGAGACAGAGCAAAACCCTGTCTCAAAAAGAAGTCTACCCAGGCCAATCAGAACCCAGTCAGAGGAATTTTTGCAGAACATCTTGATTATTTTTAAAGCTGCCTTTGCTTTCCGCTCTCCCCCAGGCTGTTAAGTCTTCACAACTCTGTTCTCTTTTCCCAATATTGCCATTGACATCCCTCACTGAAGCCCCATCTCCAGACTCTGACATCTAGATAACTAACTTCTGAATATGTACATCGTCTTACAACAAAGACTCTGACCCAATCCTAGGGACTCTGTCCCAGCCAGACCACACCCACGATTTCTGGATGACCCATTAGAAAACAGGTTAGAACATAGATAAATACATGTGTAATCTCCAGAAGATACCTACGTGAGACTCGACCCTGAAGACCTGCATAACTATAATCTGAACTAATAACCCCAGCTAATGTTGGTTTAGTATAACATTGGCTTAGTATAATAATGTGATTCATCAAGAGTTTTGCACATGTGTGGTCTTGTTTAACTTCATGTATATTAGCATGTCTAACTTGAGGCAACCACAGAAAACAATTCTAACTATTTCTTCATAGGCAAAGTGAAAGTTTCTCTTGAAGATAAATATGTACAGCTTTGGTTTCTCCCAGAGAAAGCAATGCCTCAGGCAACAAAGGAATAAAAAATCAGTAGTGCCCTATTGTAGGAAGTTTAGACGCCCAAAAATTTCACCCCACGTGCATCCCTAAGTAGCCTCAAGGTCTTAAAATAGTTCATCTGTCTGTACTTCAGTTTTGTAATACATAAAATAGGAGCAATGGATATCTTCTGGATAATTCTTGAGGTTTTTGGTTTTAGAGAGGTTCAAATAAGACAACACATGTGAAATGATTTCAAGTTTGTGAAAAGTAGATATACACAGAAGTCTATATCTAGAGACATATATAGAAATACACTGTACTTTTTTCACATTATTACATTGAACTCTATTAATGAAATGGCTTAGAAAAAACTATGTTTCAAAGAGCCACAGAAATATAAGATGAGGATACTTTTTACATCAACAAAGTTGTTGGGTTCATATCTGGCAGGATTCAAGGGTCTTAGCCTACCAGTCAAACGCTGAACTGAAATCTTATAAGAGAGGGGGAGGGGGCAGAGAAAGATGGGAGGGGGAGCTCTTGAAGCCAGAGCTTATTAAATCAATTACATGATTAATGTGAAAGAGAGTGTGTGAGACAGGAGGGGGATGGGGCAGGAGTTCACTCAGCACAGTAAAGGCTGCTGATCAAGCATTTTCTGTAACCTTCTAAGCCACCAAGAAAATTGCCTCTTGGTATATGAATCAAACTGGAGAAATATATTTGTTGGCAGCTTTTCATATTTAAAAAAAAAGGTGGTAGTATATGAAATCTCCTGCACTGCTCAATCTTAGAAATGACAGGTATTAGAAATATTAGAAACATCTCCATAGGAATCGAAAATGACATTTTATCCTTGGTAAGAGTGTTCTCGTGCAACTGAAGGGTCAGGCTTGTGGTTTTGATATGAATGGGGATGCCCAGAGTAAAAAGGATGCTAATTAAAGTGTTTGATGGCGTTTCCTTCCCAGTGCATTATGGTAGAAATGTGTAAATGCCCAATATGGCTTGAGTTCCACAAAAGATCATTAGTCAGGAACAGGCAATGGCTCAAATCATCTCCTTGATGGAGTTTTCAGATAAATCCTTCTCAGGGGCCATAGGCCAGGTCCTGAATCAGAAAAAAAAAAAAAAAAATCACCCAGCCACCCTGACCAAATTAGCTGATCTGGTGGGTGACGATGGACGTCTGAGGCCATGGTTTCTATTAGCAACCAGGTCTTTCTCGTTCCGGTTGACAAGACGGACAACCATCCACCCTCGTAAAAGATTCATGACCCAACTTTGCACTCTCTACTGCTTGCTTTCTCATAAAACCAGTGCAAATCCTATCAAAAATTTAGCAGAATCCCTGCCTCATCTGTTTAGGCCTGAAGCTAGTTGCAGGGACAACTCATTAGGGACAGGCTCATTAAAACCAGCCCTTGGGCAAAAGCAGTTTGCGGCCTCCTCATTTTTATTCACTCTCACCTCCCTGCCCAACCTCCTTGAGCCCTGAGACACAGGGCTTCTAATAATTTTGTATAGTGTGCAGGTCTGTTCACAGAGTTGCAGGGCCCAGAGTTCGACAAATCCTGCTCCTTACGTCTGCCAAAAATGATCTCTGTCTTCTCCTTTGTGTGCCTAAGGAAGGCTATGCTAGGAGAGGGACTGTTGCTGGAGAAGGCAGAGGAGGGAATCCAGAAGGCTGCCCAGCTTCTCACCTGGGGATGGCTGGGGAGAACACCTGGCATTGGAGTAGTCAGGAGACCCCTTAGGACCAAGCCGGAGCTCTGGCAGAACGAAGGCCAAAAGGTAAAATCTTTGGGGTCCATTCATGCGTCGTGTTTAGCCCAGCACTCAGACCCCTGGGCACCTGCAGCCTGAGCAACAGCCTGCCTAATGGATTCATTACCAGATGTTTTTTGCTATGTGCCAGGATCCCACTCTCCCCATGAACCAGGGGAAAAGCTCATTTGTGCTGACAAAGAGCTACTGAAATCTTCAGGCATGGTGGCAAAGAACGGGCAGCCCCAATGCAGATGCAAAGCTTTCCAGGCTGCCAGCATCTCTGGGCACGTTTATTTTTGGAAGGGTGGGAGGAAAGTGCTACAAAGGCCAATGCCTGTGACAGCCAGTGGATAGTGAAGCAGGCTGGGCGAAGGTCAATCCTGAGGAAGAGGGTCCGTGTTGACCTGGGACTGGAAAGCTCATCTCCACACTGAGGTGTGCAGGTGCTACAGAGCTCCAGCTGCTGGGTGAAGTGGAGGGATGCTGCCCAATATGCCAGATCGTCCGATTTTTTTTTTGCAAGAAACCAAAAATGTGGATTTTAAGTGAAATCTTTACATCTCTAAACGTTGGCAGCTAATAACAGGGGGGAAAAAAAGCAAAAACAAATCATATGGGTGAAACAAAAGCGTAGATTTCACGTTTACAACACCTGACGTGAAAAAGATAATTATAGTAGGAGCGAAATAGATACTAGTCTTAGATTTTTTACTACGTCCCAGTGACACTGGCACGTCCATGAATCCCTAGAGGCCCCTCTCTGCTCTTCTGTAATGGGAGGCTTAGGCAACATGATCTCTCAGAGCAAAACTCTATCTCTAATCCTTTGAAAATAAACTTTATTAGGTAGGGTTTTTAGTTTCCAAAGCATTTCACCATGTCAAATGGAACTAATATGCTAACAGCTCCACCATTGCCAAAGCCTTTGATGCTGATTGTTCTTAAAGCACAGATTACTAGCCTTACAAAGCTTTCAGACGGAGAATTGCCAAGTCATGTGCATGCAGCATCAATTTCCTGAGTTTCCTGGGCCAACGGTGAGCAGGAGAAACCTGGTGTGAGCCCCATCTCATGGAGAGGAAGGCAGGTCACTTCTCCCATTTCTCTTTTAATAGGATATATTAGGAAAATAATAGCTGTCTTTTTTTTTTTTATTTTGGTTTTTAAGAAATGGGTCCGGCCGGGCGCGGTGGCTCAAGCCTGTAATCCCAGCACTTTGGGAGGCCAAGCCGGGCGGATCACGAGGTCAGGAGATCAAGACCATCCTGGCTAACATGGTGAAACCCCGTCTCTACTAAAAAATACAAAAAACTAGCCGGGCGTGGTGGTGGGCGCCTGTAGTCCCAGCTACTCAGGAGGCTGAGGCAGGAGAATGGTGTAAACCCGGTAGGCGGAGCTTGCAGTGAGCTGAGATCCGGCCACTGCACTCCAGCCTGGGCGACAGAGCGAGACTCTGTCTCAAAAAAAAAAAAAAAAAAAAGAAATGGGTCCTTATTCTGTCACCCATGCTGGAGTGCAGTGGCATGATCCTAGCTCAATGCAACGTCAAACTCTGGGCTTAAGCAAACCTCCCACCTCGGCCTCCCGACCAGCTGGAGCTACAGGTGTGCACCACCACACCAGGCTAACTGAGCTGGACTTTATCAGAGGTTGGCATATAAGGCCACGCTGGACCCTGAAAATTCTTTGTAGCCCCCCCAGGGGCTGCTAAATGTGAGGAACAGACAGAAAAGGATGAAGATGAAGAGGAAGATGCAAAGTCCTGTGTTTCATTTCCTTTCCTTCTTCCCTCCTCCCTAGCCCTAAACAGAAAAGCCCTACTTTATCAGCGCTGTGTTGCTCATTCACCCGAGTCTTTGAGCCAAACCTGTGAGGCTAAAAATAAATGAATTAACAAATCCATTAAGCAATCGTCCAGATTAAAAGTATGAAAATCACAACAGCATCTCTAAGTCCTAATTGCCTGTAAGCCTGAGGATTCACTGACCCAGCTCAACTGCTGCCTAATGCTGGCCACATTCCTAGGGCTCTCTGTGCCTTCATGAGCCATACCCATCACTAACTGGGGTTGGGGACATACAAAGGGACATAGACTTGGGAGAGATTTTCTTCTCTAAAATCACCATGTTCATTTTCTACCCGTTTCCCCCACCTCAAAAGCTTACATTAAAAACAATCTTGCTTTTTTACAGTGTTCGTTCACATACCCACCTGGTTCCATCCTAATATGCTGTGGCTGGGATACGAAACTCTCTGCTGTTTATTTGGGAAGACCAGCAGGCCGCAGTGGCATGAATTTATGTTACCATAAAAGATTTGGGGCCAGTTGCGGTGTCTTACGTCTGTAATCCCAGCAGCTTGGGAGGCAGAGGCGGGCAGGTCGCTTGAGCCCAGGAGTTCAAGACCAGCCTAGGCAACAAGGCAAAACCCCAGCAACTTGAGGGGCTGAGGTGGGAGGATCACCTGAGCCCGGGAGGTGGAGGCTGCTGTGAGCTGTGATCTCACCACGGCACTGCAGCCTGGGTGACAGAATGAGACCGTGTCTTGAAAAAAGAAAAGATTTGGTTGTTTTGTGGTTCAGGAAACCTGGAGCCTTGACTGCTAATACAAAGCAACAATTTTCTATTAGCTTTGAACACACTGGCACTTCTCTTTTCCACCTATATCATTGTTACCTCTTCCTCAAACCCCATCCCAATTTGACAAGCAAGAAATCTGTAAATTTGGGGGTAGATGCTCAGGAAAGAGTATGCATGACGAAAAGACACATCCATTAGCAATGCAGATACAGTCACAAATGAGACAGCACTTGCATGAATAGTGCCTTTAAAACAGTTATTTAATCCAGCTAAAATTTATCTTCAGGAAAAACTGAGCAGCATTGGGACTCAAGACATTTTGCATTTAAAACATGGATTAAATGCTCTCCTCGTTGCCTTTCTTTAAGGGAGATATTTGCAAATCTCCTATCGACTTGCAAGGCCTGGAGATGGCAGGAACTAGATGGATAATTCTGGGTTAAAAATTGTGCCCAGGCAAGAAGAATACAGATGATTTGTTTTCTTCTTAAAGGGAATGGATGCCTTTTCCTCCATCCAGAAAGAAAGGTGAGGCTGGATTCTTTTATTTAATCTGCCTTTCGCAGCACCCTTTAGCCAGTACAGCCTCATGACGTTCCATGAAAAGAGGGACATGAAGGTTCAAATCACTGTCACTGGCACCTGAAGAAGGGCCAATGGGGCATGATCATGTGATTCAGACGTTTTACTCCTTCCACTGGATTTTCTGAGTTCAAGGCCTCCTGCAATGGTGAAGACAAGTACAGCGCGAAGGCCTGCGTAAAGAAGACTTAAGCAGAAGGACTAGGGCATCCACTCGCCAGCTCCAGGACCGTGCTCCTCCGTGCACCCTGCGCGTGCACAGAGAGACCCTGCATTGGCTCAACAAAACAAAGTGCGGTGGTTTCCGCTGAACTCCGCTCCACCACGGCGCGACCTGCCCTCATTAAAGATTCTCTACAAACAGGTGCTTCTCACTGGGCTGACTTCTGAAATGGCTTTCTTTTTATTCCCAGGGACACATCAAGAGCTGAACGGGGGGATTCATGCAGTATAGATCAGTCGGCCATTGACAAAGCATCAGGCTTTGACAAGCTGCTTGGCGCCGTTGAAAGTCTAGGTTGGGCCTGGGCCCATCAAGGCTACGTTATTGAATTATTGACAGGCGCTCACCGTGGTGCAAGGGGAGAACGAACCATAGCCTCAGCTCAATAAAGATGAAATGGAAACCCTCTCTGAAGCCGACTTTAGCACGTTAAAGGAGTTTTAATGGGCTGGTTTAAAATTCAGTAAGAGAATGCATTAGGCTGATTATATTTTTCAATGGCTAAATGCAGGCACGCACATAAGTTTGGGATTCGGAGGGTTTACAAATGAGTGGGGAGCCTGTCAAGACAAATTATGCCCTTCTAAAGGAAGGCTGGGGTCCGCCGATGTTCCAGCCTGATCCCAGAGCAGTTATTGTCCTGCCCTTTCTCCTTGATTTCCTTCTTGTGCCCTCCCAGGACAGTGCTAAACGGCTAATCTGAATTTAATAAAATGAACCTGTCTCACCATCATGGTTACCGTGGCCCCAGAGGACCCAAACCATGGACTGACACGCACAGTAGCACTCTTCACCCCCCTCACATCCCCTTTACAACTTCCATCCCCATCCATGGCAAGAATAAGGTATTTCTCATATCTGCATCTTATTAGAGAGAGGACATGAAGAACTCTCTGTAGCCAGTGTCCCCTGGTTAGTAAATTAACATTAACCATTCTGATTTTTCTTATATTATCTTTTCTTCTTTAAATTCCCACCTGCCAAGATTTACTTGTATTTTAATAGCTGATGTCAGACAAGCATCGCGGAGCAAGTCCCATCTCAGAACTATAATTTTAAATACAATGAGACGTGCATCAACTGTCGCATTGACATGCAGGGAGTTATTCCATGTGGACTTTTAAAGTGCATCCTAAAAGCTTCAAAGATCTAGCATATTTTAAAAGAATTTAAATTGATGATTGTGGTGTGTTTTTTTTTTTTTTTAAGCAATTTGTCTAATATGACCCTATGTTCATTTTTTTTCTGACTTTGCTTCCAACGGGCTGCCTCCTGTCAAGTTACAGAAGGGGCCGACCAGCACATCTAAATCTGTGTTCATTTGCCTTCCACAAGATTATCTTTGCCACATTGAGCAGTATAAGTAAATCAAAGATGCTTCTCAGGGCTGCAGGAGTAGGCTAATCTCCAGACAAATATTTAGAAGGCAGCTTTGCCTACTCTGGCCTTAATCGTTTCCAACTGATTTGACTTATTCTAATTACAGCCTTTATGTTATAAAAGCCATTTTTATGTTGCCGGGGAGCGGTTTCATTGCAAATACATGAAATTTTGCTGAGTTTCCATTCCCATGTTGATTATGGAAATGGTACTCTGCAGCTTGGCTCTAATTAGAAAAACACACTGCATGGAACGTCAACAATTTTTAACATTAATAATGCGCCAACAGTGTCCTTTTGTCTCTTTTAACATCCTTTCCACAGAGTCTGACACGGAAGAGCCTGTGATTCACTGTGCGACGGAAGTAGGACTCATTTTTCCCAGGTTTGATGGACAGGAACTCCTCCCCCACCCCCAAAGTGGGAGCTGCCTGTTTGGAGAAGGAGGATACTAATTTAATATAACAGAAATGGCAGGGGGCGGGGCAGGTGGGGGGGACAAAGATAATTGAATTCTAGCACAGTTGAGGATAGTAGGTTTGTTTGTGATTATGAACTTGGAAAATTCTAGCGCAGAATCATAAAACAGATTAACGGTCCTATGGCAAATCAGAGAGCACTGTGATGCTTCTGCTCTATGGCTTTTTGGTGTCATGAGATTTGTTTTTTTGAGACAGAGTCTCACTCTGTCACCCAGGCTGGAGTGCAGTGGTGTGATCTTGGCTCACTGCAATCTCCATCTCCTGGGTTCAAGAGATTCTCCTACCTCAGCTTCCCGAGTAGCTGGGATTACAGGTGTGTATCACCAATACTCGGCTATTTTTTTGTTTTGCTTTTTGTATTTTGTTTAGTAGTGGTGGGGGTTCGCCATGTTTGCCAGGCTGGTCTCAAACTCCTAACCTACGGTGATCCACCTGCCTCAGCCTCCCGAAGTGCTGCGATTATAGGGTGAGCCACTACATCAGGCTGAGATTTTAAAACATGTTAAGAAAATCCCAGCAAGGAGATCAAATAATTTTCTAGATATCTCACTGAGATGGCAGGTCGGACACCAGGAGCCGGAGCTCAGGACATCTCATCCTCAAAGGTTCCTGAGTGATCCTCTGCAAATGCCTGATGGCCAAGAATGAGTTAACCCAGCGCCAATCCTTTAACCTCATGGGGCCTCCGTTTATTCATCTTTAAAATGGGACTACTAATGCCTGCGCCCTAGAGTTTTGGATGGATGAGGCATGACGCCATGCTGTTGCACTGGGTTGTGAAGACACGTCTCCACCTGTATTTGACAGTGATCTGATGGACATTGTCCAAATTTCAGATATCCCTAACCTTTGAACAGGCAATTCCAGTTATTGTAAAATATATGACACACACTATATGAGTTCAAACACGTTTGTCCAAGGTTGCCTACCATAGTAATTTGGGATACAATGAAAGAGGATGGGAGAAACAACTGAAAATAACATAAACATCCACCCATAGGAAAGATGCTCATGATTCGTTGTTGAATAGGAAAAAAAAAAAAAGAACAGAGTGACTTCTATTGAAAAAATATAAATTCCTTGGTCAAAAGAGAGGAGCATATAAACTGGAAATGTACTTCCAATCTGTCCTTCAAAAGGCTGTCTTGACTTACGCTCTCCATAACAGAGTTGTTTGCATATGTGGAGAGAAGGTTTCACCATGTTTGAGGAGCTTTCACGCCCCATCCTCCCTAAAAATTTGACTGAAGGTCATAGTGCAGAGAAAAGAAAAGAGGCTGCTATGTCATAAAAGGAACGACGTGCTGCAGTGATGTTGATGTATTTCAACAAGTGCTGCCTGCTTTGGTCAGTTCCATGGGAAAACACACACACACACACACGCACACACACACACATGCACGCACACACACATACCCCAGCGGGCCAACTCCTACAGTTACAATGCAACTTACTGCATGGAGGAATGAGCCTTTAATTTCTTTGACACAGGATCTGGCACTGTGGCTGTGATGTCTGCCTGGATGGTGAAGCTCTTTAAAGAAAATTATTTAGCTCTGCACCTAAGCCCACCTGAAGGCCAAAACCCACAGCTAAATAGCTTCCGGGGCAGGCAATTTTCCTGGTAGTGAGTCAAATTCTCCTTTGAGCTGGCTTGCAATAGTTCATCTTGCATTTTCCACCTGATGATCATTAACCCAGGTCGTGCTGAAAAGCCTCATGGATGTAGAGGCTGCTGCTTCAAGGAGGTGAAGCCTAACACCTCACCCTTAAGTGTCAACTGCTCATAGTGATTTCCTTCCAAAGAGCACAGTATGCAAAGAAAGGGAAAATGAGACAGGCACTGCCTCAGCCAGATGATCAAGATGAACATCAATAGTGATAAGTCATTTTCATAATATGTACCACTGAAATGGTGTGATGCAAATGGCATGCTGTCTCTGTGGTCTTCCTCTCCACAACCCATAACTCCAGTCTCATCATCAGACGAACCCCTCAATGGAGGGACACGCTACAAAATGCCTGCTTAGTACTCCAAAAAAGACAAGGTCATTAAATACAAGGAGAGTCTAAGAAATAGTCACAGACGAGAAGAGACTAAGAAGACATGACAATTAAATGTAATGTGAGATCCTGGAACAGAAAAAAATGAGGCAAAAACTAAGGAAATCTGAATAAAATGTAGACATTAGTTAACAGTAATGTATCAATATTGGTTCATTAGTTGTGATAAATGTACCATATCGATGAAAAATGTTAACAAGACGGCACTTTGGGAGGCTGAGGCTGGCAGAGATCACTGAAGGTCAGGAATTCGAGACCAGTCTCACCAACATGGTGAAACTCCGTCTCTACTAAAAATACAAAAATTAGCAGGGCATGGTGGTGCGTGCCTGTAGTCCCATCTACCCAGGAGGCTCAGGCACAAGAATCACTTGAGTCTGGGAGGCAAAGGTTGCCGTGAGCAGAGATCACACCACTGCATTCCAGGCTGGGTGATTGAGCAAGACTCAATTTCAGGCAAAAAAAAAAAAATGTTAACAAGAGGACAAACTAGACGCTGGGCAGATGGGAACTCTCTGGACGGTCTTTGCAACTTTTCTGTAAATGTAAAAGTATTCTAAAATAAAATGTTTATTTAAAATACTAAACTTTAGGGTCCTCTTAGGGCCTCTGAAGGATGCAGTCCAGTAGCTCATGCTGGACATCAAGTTTGGGCCTCTTTTTTTCAACTGAGACAGTCTTGCTCTGTCCCCCAGGCTGGAGTGCAGTGGTGCAATCTCAGCTCACTGCAAGCTCCGCCTCCCGGGTTCACGCCATTCTCCTGCCTCAGCCTCCCGAGTAGCTGGGACTACAGATGCCTGCCACCATGTCCAGCTAATTTTTTGTATTTCTAGTAGAGAAGGGGTTTCACCGTTTTAGCCAGGATGGTCTCCATCTTCCAAGGTCGTCATCTGCGTGCCTCAGCCTCCCAAAGTGCGGGGATTATAGACATGAGCTACTGCGCCCGGCCCCTGCTTCATCTCTTATACCACCACATGTCTGGCATCTCCTGAGCTCTTACCTGGTTTATGAAACTTTACCCTGTGCTCTCCAAAATCAGCCCTGATATTTCTTCCTTTTTACCTGCTTTACATCTTTTAGTGTCTTTCTGATTATTCAGGCTTGACTCCTCCAAGAGCAGTTTCCAACAGTATGAACTGTTCCCTCTCATCACTCTCATAAATACCCAAAAGAGCATTTATCTATTCAGCTTATAAATGAATTGTCTAACATACCTATCTACCACCCTTCTCTGAACTCCTTTGGAGATGGCCTCATCTACCTTTTTCTCCCTGTCATTTGGCTTAGTCCATGGCACACACAGGTGTTCAATAATATTTTTAGAAAGGCTGGCTGCCCAGCTGCCTAGCTGGATGGCTGGATGGTCAGTTGGATGACTGGAAAATTAGACGGATGGGTGGTTGGGTGCATGGCATGGATGAACAGATGGATGGACAGAAGGATGGTAGAAGGGATGGATGAATTTTCTATGTCTGATATTGTAGAAACTAAATTGGTAACCTGTCACCCAGACAACTCTTTAACACGTGAAGTCAGTGTGCTTCACCTATGTCACACCAAACCCTTAAGACTCAGTTCAGATGCCTCCTCCTTCATGCAGTCTTTCAGCAAGATTTCACTGCACACTTGTCCGTACTCTAACACAGTACTATGCACTCATTTGTTTTTTACCTGCTCTACATGAAGCATGTATTATCCCCTATTAGACTTGAAGTTCCTTAGAACAAAGGCCATGATGACGTGGGGAGGAGAAAAAGTACTCGTGAGAATTTCCTTTAGAGATACTACTGCCTTTATTGTGGAGAACGCCAAAGTAAGAGCTTAGTGTTTGAATCAGAACTGGACCCTTACTCACCCTCTCTCCCCACTATTTACTTTTACTAGAAGAGGCAAGAAAATCTTTTTGTATATTAAAGACATGGGATTTTTTAGACTTCCTCCTAGGAAGTCTCAGGAGGGAAGAAGGGAAGATCAGCAAGTTTGAGTACTTGGTTGGGGGAATTCAATGGGCACGCCAACCCCGACTGTCCCACTTCCATGGCTGTTGAGAAAGAATCCTGGGAAAACAAGATTATGTGGGAATTTTGCATGGCATTTGCTGGGGGCTACAAGATATAAAGCTCCTTCCCTGTTGCTCTCCACAGAAGCTGCAGAGAAATCTTCTACACAGTTCAAAAATGTCACTTGACACATTGAATTCTCTGGGGAAAACACCATAAGGCTGTTGACTCTGTGTTGTGATGGCCTGAAAACAGAGATGACCATGAATGCAAATTCACAAGCTAGGAAGCAGTAGAGAGAGCAAAGGAGCAGCCGTTCCAGGAATCAACAGAATGCTTGGGGGAGATTCTGCACACCACAGAAAAGGCGGTTAGCTGGAGTCTAGGACAGGGCTCTCAAACTATGGCCCATAAGCCAGATTCAGCCAACCATCTGCTTCTGTAAATAAAGTTTTATTAGAACACAGTTACCTCTATTTGTTTATGGATTGTCTGTGGTTACTTTCACACTAAAATGGCAGAGCTGAGTAGTTGTGACAGAGACCAGATGGCCCACAAAGCTCAAAATTGTTACTATCTGGTCCTTTATATAAAAAATGTTTGTGCATACCTGTTCTAAGACAAGAAAACCTATGTCTTTAAGGTAGAATGCAACCTGAGTGATGGTCTCTCCAAGCAACCTCAGTAAGCACAACTATTGCATTAGGAGAATTCATAAAAAGCTTCTCTTCTGGGATTGGGATCCTAAATTTTTCAAAGAGTAAAGATGAGTGGGGTAGCGGATTAGCCTTTTCTTTAGAAGTTATTTGTGCAGAGAATTTTACCAACATCCCAAAGTTCACTTCTCTCCCAGCAATCTATCCCACCTTGGGAGACTCATCCCACCTTTAAGATAAGGATGCAAACTAAAGAAAGTCTGACAGCCATATTTCCGCCCTAGGCAAAAGCTCTGGGTGCCAGTAGGCACCCCTGCTGACCTGGCAATTTCTTTGATGACAAGCAGTGTGGGGAGCATCCTGCGGGAACTGAGGACCCATCTGCCCCCACTGCTGAAGTGACACCCTCCTTCTCACTGGGCTGGGTATAAGAAAAGCAAGTGGAAGGAGAGGACATTCTAGGTGCCACAGGCTGCCCACTGGTGGGAATGCTTGGCATCCTCTAATGAGGCCTCAGAGAAAATCATCTTTTGTGTTAACCAGAAACAAACCCCTGTATCCTGTGAACTGGGTGGTGGGGGAAAGGTCTTTTTAATGGGGAGCTAATTAGCTTAGCAATTAAGTGTTCTGCACCAGGGTAGCCGACTTCCCGGCCTCAAACACTAGTTTTCCCACTTAGTAATGTGGGTCTAAAGCAGGCCGCTTAACCTCTCCATGCCTTTGTTCTGTAGCGATTGCCAGAGGCTAAGGAGAGGACAGAATGGAGAGGGACAGCTTAATGGATATGGGGTTCCTTTTGAGGTTATAAAAATATTCTGAAACTGGATAGTGATGGTGGTTGCATTAAATATCACCAACGACACATTTTATGTTATGTTTATTTTGTCAGTTTTTTTTTTTTTTAAATAAAAGACATATTAAGTTGGGCACAGTGACACAGTGGCTCATGCCCATAATCCCAGCACTTTGGGAGGCCAAAGTGCTGGGATCGCTTGAGTTCAGGAGTTTGAGACCAGTCTGGGCAACATAGTAAGACCCCATTTCCACACACACAAACACAAAAATTAAAAATTAACTGGGCATGGTGATGCAGATCTGTAGTCCCAGCTACTTAGGAGGCTGAGGCAGGAGAATTCCTTGAGCCCACAAGCTTGAGGCCCCAGTGAGCTCTATGACTGCACCGCTGCATTCCAGCCTGGCCAACAGAGTGAGACTCCTACTCAAAATAATAACAATAATAATAAACGACATGTAAAAAATAGGATCCCTTGTTAGTGTTAAGGAAAGAAATCAAATGAGATAAACATGCAAAACACTAGCACAGTGCATGGCACACAGTAGACAGTCAATTTGGGTTTGAGGTTGCTATTATGGAAAAGTTGGTGCTGCCTGTATCTTAGTAGAATGCCAGAGGACCAGCGTGGGCTTAGACTCCTGTTTGATGATTGTGAAAGCAAAACCACCACATAACATAGATTCAAGTACACGTGCTTCTATTTTTCTGAGTCTAAGAACCTAGCAAACTCATATTCTTTGGCATATCCCTATATCTCGTTCTTTTCCAGTCACATCATACACATTATTCAATATGCATGATAACCAAGTCCCCTTCCTACAAATAAGGATGCTTAGATCGTAAAAAGTTAAGAGACTTGCACTTGGCCATCCAGCTAGCAAGAGGATCAGGATTCCTATGTGACCCCTGGCCACTGAACTTGAAGTCCAATGTACTATTCCAAACCATGCTGGCAACTGTTGATGAAACACAGAATGGGTGGGTACCTCTTTTTTTTTTTTTTTTTTTTGAGATGGAGTCTCACTCTGTCACCCAGATCGGAGTACATTGGCATAATCTTGGCTCACCGAAACCTCTGCCTCCCGGGTTCAAGCAATTCTCCTGCCTCAGCCTCCCGAATAGCTGGGATTCCAGGCACATGCTGCCATGCCCAGCTAATTTTTTTTTTTTTTTTTGTATTTTTAGTAGAGATGGGGTTTCACCATGTTAGCCAGGATGGTCTTGATCTCCTGACCTCATGATCCAGCTGCCTCAGCCTCCCAAAGTGCTAGGATTACAGGCATGAGCCATTGTACCCAGCCTGGGTGGGTACCATTTTAAATTCAAAGAAGGAAGTTGTTTCAAAATATTCTCAGCAGTAAGATGCTGCAGCTTTGCTTTTGGGAATTGCATAAACTACGACTACAACAAAACAATAAATAATTTTCGAAATAAGGAATGGCTATAAGTGAAGACATGAGGCTGGAATAGTTACTTTGGGCCAATGGAACATTATTTATCTACACATACTTAAATATGCTAGATTAATGATAAGCTCATTTGGCTGGATTATAGCCTTAGTTGCAAGAAAGTAGAAAAAATTTTTAAAAATCAGTTCATTCAGTCAATTTGTTTTGAGCATGTACTGTCTGTAAAGAATCATGTTAGGAACTGGGGAAAAACTATGATGACAAATGGCCCTAGACCAAGAGAAACTCTATCACAGGGAGAAAGTAAGTAGGTAAATGCAACACTGTCATATAAGTCCTGCAAAGGCAGAGATTTTTGTGTATTTTGTTTACTGATACATTCTGCAGCTTCTAGAAGAGTGTGAAATACATAACATATCTCAATAATTATTAATTGGAGTGATGAAGAATGGAGAGACAGAGTTTGCTGTTAGGGAAATAATAGGCTCTATGGAAGCACAGAAAGAAATATCTGAGTGATACTCTATCCATGCTCTCTTCCCAATAAAAATTATAAATTCCCAAGGGAAAAGATATATTATCTACCTTTGCCATGTCCCATGATGGTTACATGGCAGCTTTTATCAGTTCCTCCCATCCTGTATCCATCCATCGAACAACTATTTTCTGCTCACCTCCTCTAGATTCTAGGTTCTGGGTGTATGGGAGGACAAAATACGTGGCTTCCTATCCTCTTGAAGCTTAGTGTGGACTAAAATCCAAGGTAAAATCATGGTAGACAGCTATGAATGTGAGGAAGGAAAGGTACCAGGTGCTGGCAGAGAGAATAAAAGTTGGCTGGGCAGGATCACTTTTGATGGGCCAGCCACAGAAAGCTTCTCAGAAGACGTGACACCAAGATCAACAGCTGATGAATGAGAAGGTGGTGAGGGAAGGAGAGGCAGGACGGCTTGTGCCAAGTCCTTGAGATCCCTGAGTGCTTCAGCATGAGGAAGAAGCCAGCATGGCCGGGGATGGGTGAGCAGGGAAGGAGTGACCAGAGAGAGGATGCGGCTGTGCCTCTGTCCAGTAGAAGGTGTCCCCTCCAGTCGCTCTGATTACCAAGACTCTATTCATACTATTCACATCAGGAGATGTCAGAGAAGCCTTACTCGGCTCGATTTCCCGCCAACTCTGGAGCCGGGTCCTCTCCACTTCCACACATTCATTTCCACAAGACAGATCACCTTTCCACCAGTGTGGACATCTCACAGTAGAATCAAGGAAAACAAGAGAAATCCTCCTGTCTATTGATACACTTTTTTTTTTTCTTTGCAGAGCGCCAGGCATTGTACTGTGTTGTATTTTACAACCTACAGGAGCAGAGGTGAGTGGTATCACTCACTACTAGCATTGCTGCTGCTGCTACTTCTACTGCTGTTACCATTATTATTATTATTCCCATTATAAAGATGAATAAGACTGAGTCTCAGCAAGGGGAAGCGAATTGCCCTCACAGCTAAAATCAAAAAGAAACAAAGAAAAATCCTCATACATGATTGTGTGAACACTCAAGTGTAAGTTGTCTGACTCCAGTGTTTGGTCTTTGCTTATTAGATATTAATTCTCTGGTCAGGCGCAGTGACTCAAACACGTAATCCCAGCATTATGGGAGACTGAGGCAGGTGGATCACCTGAGGTCAAGAGTTTGAGACCAGCCTGGCTAACATGGTGAAACCCTGTCTCTACTAAAACTACAAATAATAATAAAAATAAAATAGCCGGGTGTGGTGGCAGACACTTGTAATCCCAGCTACTCAGGAGGCTGAGGCAGGAGAATCACTAGAACCCAGGAGGTGGAGGTTGCAGTGAGCCGAGATCGTGCCATTGCACTCCAGCCTGAGTGGAGCAACAGAACAAAACTCCATCTCAAAAAAAAAAAAAAAAAAAAAAAAAGATTAATTTTCATAAGTCAAATCTATTTCATAGAAGACTTTATTCAATAAAAAAATTGACTGCAGTGACGATATGCCAATCACAATGCTAGGTGTTGGTGAAACTGAATGAATAAAAGGGATTCCTGACTTTAGGGAAAAAGATACATAAGCACTATCCATCACGTAACAGCATATCCATCACGTCACAGCATATAAGGAGTTCAGATTTGGAAGAAATGACAAATGCAGCTGGGGGCTCCTGGAGGAGGCAATACTTGAGCTATAACTTAAAAGACAGGTAAGAAGTTTTAGGATAAGCAAATAGGAGGGAGGAACATTCTTGGAATATAAAAAGATATTTGGTGTGGGGGCACTGAGTATGTTCAAGAAACAGTTAAATTAAGGCTGTGCACAGTGGCTGAGCACTTTGGGAGGCCAAGGAGGTCAGGGGTTTGAGACCAACCTGGGCAATGTGGTCAAACCCCATCTGTACTAAAAATATAAGAATTAACTGAGCATGGTAGCACATGCCTGTAATCCCAGCTACTTGGGAGGCTGAGGCACAAGAATCACTTGGACCCGGGAGGTGGAGGTTGCAGTGAGGTGAGATCGAGCCTTTGCACTCCACGCACTCCAGCCTGGGAAACAGAGACAGACTCCATCTCAAAAAAAAAAAAAAAAAACAAATAAAGAAAAAAGAAAACAAAACAAAGACAGAAACAGCTAAACAGTTAAACAGTTAAAGAAACAGTTAAATTAGCTTGGGCAAGGGAAGGTAAAATGGCAGGGGAAAGAATGGCCTGATGTCTCAGAAGTTGGTTAGAGACTAGGGACTTTGTTCTGCAGTGGGAGAGCTATGCACAGTTGTTAAGCAAGTCAGTGGAGGGTACATCTGGTACATTTCACATTTTTGCAAAACCAAGCCTGTCCAACTTCAGCAGGGCTCTCATAGTCGGGGGTTCCCAGACCAGCAGCATCAGCAGCTCTTGGAAATTTGTTAGAATGCAAATTACCTGGCCCCACTTTACATCCTACAGAATCAGCAACTCAGAGGCTTTAATTTTTAAAATTTTAATTATACTTTAACTCTAGGGTACATGTGCACAATGTGCAGGTTTGTTACATATGTATACATGTGCCATGTTGGTGTGAGGCACCCATTATCTCGTCATTTACATTAGGTATTTCTCCTAATGCTATCCCTCCCCCATCCCTCCACCCCACGACAGGCCCTGGTGTATGACATTCTCCACCCTGTGTCCACATGTTTTCATTGTTCAATTCCCACCTATGAATGAGAACATGTGGTATTTGGTTTTCTGTCCTTGCAGTGGTTTGCTGAGAATGATGGTTTCCAGCTTCATCCATGTTCCTACAAAGGACGTGAACTCATCCTTTTTATGGCTGCATAGTATTCCATGGTGTATAGGTGCCACACACTCAGAGGTTTTAACAAGCCCTGCAGGAATGCTGATGCACCCTCAAGTATGATAACCAAGGACCCGTCCCCTACACAGCCTGCCTTGCCTCTGCTTTCACCCCTGTAGGTGTAGCCTCCTGTCTGCAGACCGCTTCACTCTAGCTTCTAACCCAAGATCCACTGCTGTTGCTATTCTCAGGTCCTTCCACAGGACAGATGAAATACGCAAGGTATCATGTCCCCTTCTTGTGTCAACCCTCAACCTCCAAGAACAAGACAGCCACGCAGCACAGCATGTGCCTAATTTTGTTGGGGGAGACCCTCTCTCTCGGTGCATCTATTTGGTTCAAAGAACAACATGCTTTCTCCCTCTCCTTCCTGCTTTTCCTAGCTGCATGCTGGAGAGTCAGATCACCATGCTACTCAGGAACTCACGCTGTTGCTTGAAAACTGTCATTAGCTAAGAGCTGGGCTAATGCATTCAGAGGTGGGGAGTTAATAGGAAAACAGGCCTGATTCGGCAGCCTGTGCCCATGGTGCCCCCAGAGCTGGGTGTTAAGTGGTGACTGGCAACTCCCCTCTAATCACCTCTTGTTAGCTGCAACTATAGGCAAATTGCTAGCAAGGATTAAGCGGGGAGACGATGCCAGGATCACTGTCAAGCAGAAAAAAGACTCAATTTGTAGAGCAATCACGACTCCGTAATCACTTCTTGAAGAGCTCTTTTCAGCTGTGTTTCCTTCTGGAAGGTGTAGACCCTGCCTAGGCAAGGGTGGGCCAAGAGCCCGCACACTGGCTTTTTCCTGAGCATATTAAAATGATTATTCCCTTAAACGAGATAAGCCTTTCTATTAATAGTGCTTTGCCTCAACGGGTCTCTCCCGACATCCCAGGCCCAGATGCCGCCTTGAACAAATGAACACCGATGTGTATAAACAATTGATCTGAGCTCATGAATAGAGTACATTTCTGTAAACACTGAGGAGAATCTGGGAGGAGGGTTTATGGGGAAAAATGATACATTTCATTTATCACTGTTTGCATAATGCTCATGTAAAATAGAAACAAATTAACAAGGCAGTATTTTAAGAACTGTTACACAACAGAGTCAGGGAAAAACAATTCTGGAAGGCAATCCTTTCTCTCCCCAATTCAAGGGAGGATTTGTTAAAAGATGGAAGAGGGGTCTCTTTCCCCACTAGAATGTTTGGATCTTCTGCCCAGGTAGGATAACTGCTATTTTCCAAGCTTATTCCCAGGACTTAACAGCTTCACTATTTTCACACATTTATCCAGAGCAGTTTAGAAACAGAATGAGCAAGAGGAACCTATGTAATTTCAGAAGAAACATTTGCCACTTGGAAACAAAAGAGACCGCCAGAAATAAGGTGATATTTAAAGTCGAAACATGATTCATTCTGATATAAATGTAATTTTAAGTCCTTCAGAGAAGGGTTTCCATCCTTTGAAATTTCTCAAGTAGGAACAGGTTTGGAGGAAGTTTTCTATTACATGATCCACTTGAGGGAAAAATGAAGCAATGAAGATGTGGAGAAGGTTACTCATAGGTGAAAGTCAACTCAACTATTACTCCTCAAATAGACCCCTTGCAGGTTTATAAGAAGTCATAGTAAAAAAATTAAACTCCATTTCTCTCATTCAATTGTGTTGTAAATCCACATCCTCTAAATGAAGCATTAAATAACAATGGAATTTTAGCACTCTACAGCAAAAATGCACTTCAAAACCTAATTTTCACATTTTTTTTCTCTAAATGCCTAAATGAAATTGTTTCCCAACAGTATAAGCCTTTCCCTGGAAAAAAACGTATTTTAAAAAATCAGTACTTGCTTCAGACAATACACTGAGATTTAAAATAAGTTCCCCCTTTTATGTCAAAATATTAATAATGCAAATGTGTATTATACTCATACCATCTCTACAACAACATTCTTTTTGGTGCTCAAACTTCCAACCATCTTATCACCTTTGGAATATAATTTGTATTATATTCTGCCCCAAATTTTACCTCACTAGGGGGTCATTCAGTCAAAATAACACCTGTTACTTCCAGAGGGTGACCCAGAACCCAAAGAAAAATTAACTAGAAAGGTGATTATGTGATTGTTTCAACTGGCACTGTTTGTTTGTTTGCTTGCTTGCTTTTAGGATAACACTATGATCCCAAACTGTCAAAGTTGAAATTGTATCCCCTTCCATAGGTTCTTTCATTTCTTTCTTATCCTGGGCACTACATAAGAGACAAAATAAATGCGTTATGTACCTTGTGAATAGGTATGATGTCATAAAGTCCTTACCAGTAACCTCATATTTAATAAAACATATTCAAGTGCATGGCCAGGTGAGGTGGTTCACACCTGTAATCCCACCACTTTTGGAGGCCGAGGTGGGTGAATCACATGAGGCCAGGAGTTTGAAACCGGCCTGGCCAACATGATGCAACCCTGTGTCTACTAAAAATATGAAAAGTAGCTGGCTGTGATGATGCCCTTCTGTATTCCCAGCTACTTGGGAGGCTGAGACAGGAGCATAGATTGAACCTGGGATGCAGAGGTTGCAGTGAGACAAGATTGCATCACTGCACTCCAGCCTGGGCGACAGAGCTAGACCCTATCTCCCTCTCTCTCTCCAATACATATATGTGTGTGTGTGTGTGTGTGTGTATACACGTATATATATATTCATATTCAAGTATAAATTACACAAAATTCATGGCTGCTCTATTTGAGCGCTTCTTTTTTAAAAAATGACGAAAATCTGCTACTGGTGTCGCTTTATCGTTGCATGGCTCTTTTTTCCTAAAAATTCATTACTTAAGAAGCTCTGAATGCTTAAAAAAAAGACTCAGAATAAACAGAAGAAATAATCAGCTTGGAAGATTTTCCCTGCCTTGTGCTTAAGTTATATAAATAAAGAGAACAATTAATGTCAAACGCCTTTAGTTCTCCATCCTATTAGCTTTTGGATGCTTCAAGGTAATCTTCAAAAAAGGTGACTTCTTGGGATGAAAACACAACGTTTCCTTCAGACATATGGACAGGCTGGTAAAGACAGCTCATGTGAATAATGCATGGCACCACCTCCACCCTTCTGCTATTTAATCATGCTGATTTACGGGAGGGGAGAGATTTGGAGAGAGGGAAAGGAATCCTTCAAAACAGATGAGGAGAGGCACAGAACAGAGCAGCGCAATACATAATGTGGAAAAGAAAGTGGTCCAGCCTCCCTCTCTGGGCAGGTCAGCGAATCAGAACCCAGAAGGCCCCCAAATCCCATGCGCCATACAAACAGCACAAGCTGCAATTGCAAACACTCGCCTGTGCCCACAGTCAGTATGAAACTCTCCTTTCCAGTAGTTTGAGGGTAAGACTGTCAAATCAAAAGTACAGATGGCGACAGAAGTTTTAATGCAAAGTACCTCCCCTCACAAGCTACCCCAAAGCCTTCCAAGTGTCCCCCATCCTCCATTCTACCATTCTGCTGGCAGATGTAACTCGAGCACCCCAAATATCTTGTAGTGTGACAGCTTGCAATTACCTGTCATTATCTCCCCTGCCTGCACCCCCACTCCCTGCAACTTTTTATATTTTTGCAAGATGCACTCTTTGTGTTTACAACTGGTGAGAAAAATACCTAATCCGTTAACTACAAGAAATCCTATTTTTCCACGCAACAGCTGAGATGGGGTTGGATACAGATGCCCCATGAACTGGCCTTGCTTTTTGGGTCACTCTTCAAAGAAGGCCAAGTCTGTGATTAAAATACAGTGGGGCTCCAACACCATGGGACCCATATTCATATTCTCTCTCTCTCATTCTCTCTTTCCTAGTTTCAGAGACAGAATCCCCAATGGGAAGAGATAAACTCACCCCAGCTGTGAAGCCAGCCGGCACGAGGTTGGGTGACGAGGCGTCAGTGTGAAGGGCTAGTGGTTAGCTCCATGAGCAAAAGTATGGGCCACAGGAGGGAAAAGGAGGGGTGGAGAGGCTTGGCAAAAGGCAAAAGGCAAAAAGAAAAAAGGCAGAAGGAAAAGCATCAGGAATATGGCAAAGAAAAAAAAATAAGGCAAAGGGGATGGGAAATTAATAATCCAACAAGCAGGTTTCCTCCTTGTTATTAATCACACTGCTTTGCTCAAGCTGCAGAGAAACTCAGCACTACACATGGGAGGGGAGGGGTTTGCACACCATTGGCCGCCTCTCCTCACTCCTATACATCTCAGCCAATCCTCCCCGTGCCTTAAGGTACAGAGATATCTAGGCTGCAGTTGCAAACCCCTGGAAGATGAAAAATCGTGCTCAGTGGGTAAGGCACTGCTCCATCCAGTTAATGCACTATAAACTTTATTTGAGCTGACTTCTCATTTGATCCCCCAGTGACGGGGTCAGGGAGTGCAAGCAATTCCACCCCAAATCATGCCATAATCGAATTGCTGCCTATTTCCCGAACCTATAATGAAAAAGGCAACCGAAATAATGCAGGTAATGTTGGCAGCCTCCCTTGCCTGTCGGACATTATTACCTCCGATTGCTTGCCACCATTTCCCCAGTACTCTAACAATGAATATATTTCACAGCTCACTTGCTCTCCTGTGTGGGTGGCATGGTATAGATGCCTACATGATATGAAAGGAAATCTAAAACAATAGAGCTGTTTCTGAGTGCCGTGCCTAACAGCCTACTGGTGGGAGAGGCAGTTGTATCCAAGTGTTTCTCACTCGCACAAGCACATGCACACACATGGACACGTAAGCAAACATACACATAGAAATACGATGTGGCCCAGAATCACGGGCTCAATCAAAGCCAACTCCATTACTCTTTGTCTATTTAAGTCCCAGCTTCATCACCTACAGCATAATAACTGAGAGTGCGATTCCTTTATCACTCAGAGGCTCTGAGGGTTTTTATTCTATTTTCTCCCTCTGAAAAATATGGAGCAGATATGGCTTTAGGGAGTGGGCAAGAGATAAAATAATGTGTGTATACTTCCTACTTGAAAATGACTTTTAAGGGCTCACTTCTCCTTCAAAAAGGCTGAAGAAATCAACACTCTCTATTTGCATACCCTTACAAAATATAATTCAGTGTCCCATCATTATTTTGCATCGCAGAAAACTGCCGACAACAGCTTAAATCTTAAACCTAAGATGCCATGGTACAGAAACTCAGAACCAAACAAGGAATGATGATATTTCTATGACTACCTTTTGGCAAAGGCCATCTCCAGGCCAGTGGAAATGGGACAGTAAACACTGAGTGAGCCTGCAATCTCTGGAAGCAGCAACCAACTGAGAGCCTCGGCAGGCTTGCAACCTACCTTTTATTTCACCAACCTGTAGGTTCGCTACACTCAGGGCAGTAACTTCGATATCACCAGACATCAGATTTTCCTGCCTTAGAAAACTTGGCTGTGCCTGGGAAATGTCACTGTTGCCAAAGCTGATCTCACCAAACATTCAGGCTGGTGTTTATTTACCCTTGGAAATACATGTATTTGTGGGTGCCTGAATATAAACAGTCCTAGATGTGAAAGTGTCCATTAAACTGGCAAATACATGTACCATAAATACATGCAGTTTAAGAATCAACCAGGAGATACTTAGATAAAATCAGAAACAAGAAAGTGTCCAAGGATGGTATTTTCTTAAGCTTCAATGACAACACAGGTTGTTCTCTCTTTCTCTTTCGGCCTCCCATTTCTTCTTCATTTCACTTTTCCTCTCCTACTGTGCTCTACAATTTCTATTACACACAACTTTTTTGGTTAATACCATTGCCTTCCCCACCTTAGCCCAACCTGTAACAAGAAAAGCCAACCGCAGAAATGACACCGCTGCAGGACTGCAAGATGAGCAACAGAGTCAGCTGCGGTTCATCAGGTGAAGGTAGCACAATTTCACCTTCCACGTCTGTCCAGCCTCAGGAAAGGGCAGGACCATATTTTTCAAAAAAAAAAAAAAAAAAGATACATAGATTTGAAAGTGCATGCGGACATACATGGACAAAGAATAATTCTTTAAAATACTCAGCACCACGGGCTATAGAGAATAGATCTTATAAGAAAAAAAAAGATCAATATAAAGAAAAAAGTGCTCTAGATGTAATTGAAGTCATACATTTGTACATGACTTCTGCTATATGCCCAATTACTGCTATTTATCAAAGAGTAGACAACATTGAACCTGGCAGCATGAAAAACAAATTTTACTAAGTCAGAGGGAAAAAAAAATCATCAGAAAGGGAAAGAAAAAAAGATACAAATAATAAATAATTCAATATTCTTGAGGAAAGCTCTTGCAGAAAAGGCCTGGTTGATTCAAACATCAGACATGAGTCTGACAAGAGATGTATCGATTTAGACAATTCTATCATCATTATTCCAGCCGGAGTCCTTCACAAAAGCTGCTCTTTTTGCTCCTGTTTTTATTGCTGTAACTACCAACCTCCTTCTTATACCTCAATCTCTTTGAACCAGTATTCATTACAGCTTAAATCTTAAGCCTAAGCATAAGATGATAAACAGATTCCGTGTCTCATGTTTGGGAGGCAAAGGCTTAGCTTCCTTAAAATCTAATAGGACGAGAGGCTATTTACAATCTGCTGAGAATTTCCACACTCTACGGAATAGGTCGTGTGCCCCATCTGTATAATTACCACGGCAGAATATTTAGATTGGAGAGAGAGCACATATCCAAAGCAAACATTACCCACATCTAACAAAGAGTTGTCAAACGCCGAACAGGAAGGCTGACAACAAATGTACCCTCATTTGTTACTTTAAAGGCTATGAAAAGAAACAGTGACAACATATATCAGTAATGATTTCATTCTCTTCCCAGTTTCTGCCCAAACTGGGTTCTAAAACCATACTTATTCTTCCAATAAAAATAATTTAAAAAAAAAAGGAAGGAAGGAAGAAAGAAAAAAAAGAAAGAAAGATCCTCTTAGGTCAATGCAGATCGCTAAAATACAGTGGTATAAATAGTGGAGAAAAGAAAAAAAAAGACATGCCTCCATTAGGCATCTGGAAAAAGCAGAACTATTTCTTCAGTGTGCGATGTGTTAATCACAACGGAGGTGCCATGGAAAATTAACAGTCTTGCAAAATGCAGGGGAGGTAAACAGACAAAACAGGAACTACTGGAGGGTCGGGAGAGCAAGTCAATTTTGAAGAAAGATAAAAGAACTGTCACGTCCCTGACCGCTGCGGAGAGGGGAAAGGGCAGGGGGCCCTGTTATCATCAGTTAATTAGGCAGGAGGTCCAAGCTTGCATATGCCGCAACATTTGCCATGGTAATCAGATGTATTATTCAAATGTGCAGGAAAACAAAAGCCGTGGCGGGCCTGACAGGGCGCAATACAATCTGCCCCCTCGAAGGTGCCGACTGCATTGTGCCAAGGCAGGAGTGGGATTCTGGCTCCTCTGCACTCACAAGCGAGGTGTCCAGCTTAAATTCAGATGAGAGATGGGGAAGAATCCCAGAATTGAATATCCTTCTGTCTGTGTTTGATGCCCAGCTAAGGGGAGCGTCATCGTTGGAATGATTGAAGAGGAACATCAGGTAGAGGGACAAGGCAGCAACCAACAGGACTAAGGACATAATGAAAACAGCTCTTGGCCGGGCGGCGGGGCTCATGCTTGTAATCCCAGCACTTTGGGAGGCCAAGGTGGGTGAACCGCTTGAGTCCCGGAGTTCCAGACCAGCCTGGGGAACATGGCGAAACCCTATCTCTAGTAAAAACACAAAAATTATCCAGGCGTGGTGATGCACACCTGTAGTCCCAGCTACTCCAGGGGCTGAAGTGTGAGGAATGCATGAGCCCGGGAGGTCAAGGGTGCAGTGAGCTCCGATTGCGCCACTGCACTCCAGCCTGGGCGACACACTGAGAACCTTTCTCAAAAACAAAACAAGACAAAACAAACAGAAACAAAAAAACTCAACTCTTACTGGGTCTGGAAGAGTCAATGCCTTCCTTTACAGGAGAGAGGAGAGAAAGCTATGGGGGAGAGAGAGGAAGACAGAGATAGAGACAGAGACACAGAGACAGCGAGAGAGAGGAAAAAAGAGGATGAGATCACAAAGTATTAGTTCTAGAGAGCAGATAGCATCAATTTTTTTTTCCCCACGGTTGCAAAAGTAAGGGAGTGAAAACTTCTTGAAATCTAAGATCCAATCTAATCTAATAATACTCTGTGGCAAAGAACAGTTCAGCCAAATATTGTTTGGGTCTTTCATACCCAATGTGTAGTGACTATTTACAGGTAGAGACTTTAATGGCATCAGATAAGCCAACAGGAAAACAGAGGAGTTGTGTCAGGCAGAGACACAGAATGCCTAATCTCCATCTCAGACGCTTGCCTACGCCCCATGAAAAGTCTTCTGGACACCATGGGGCACAGGCAAGTGTCAAAGTTGTTTGCCACACAAGACAACAGGAGATGTTTTGCCCTGTGAAAACTGGGCATGAAGTCCCCACTCAAACATAGACAACACACAGTCCTGTCTGGTACACTCTGGAAGACCTGGTTTACCTCTGGCAAACCTCTTCTGCAATAACTTTTTAACCAGTATGGGGCATGGAGGCTGCTGGGGTGGAAATTATGGACCAGCAACAGAAATTAGTCCTCTTATCCTCAAGTTCAGCATGGTTAATGGATCTAGGTTGGCCATGGGGGAGAGGTGGGGTTAGGAATGGAGGGTTGGACAGAGAGTGATAGGGACTGTCTCGGCCTTGGCCTCCAGTGACTGAATGTGATTCGAAAATCTCATAGAGGATTCCCACACAGTGACATCTGGAGCCCGTCTGTGGGATGAGGGTGGTTATGGTAATGCGGGGACAGGCAGCATACTAGTGCCAAGAGGGTACCTAATCCGGAAGGCCCAGCCCAATACATCTGTAGCCAAAGGGAGATGGGAGAGGATGGAGGAACGAAAGTGGGTCAAGAAGTGAAGTAGACAATCAAGCTCTGTCTAAGAACTACTTCTGTAACCACACACATGCACAGAGGGATATCAACATGAAGCCGTTCGCATACTTTTTATATAGCATTCTTGAAATGATAAAATTATAAAGATGGAGAACACATTAAGGTTTCCTGAGATATGGAGCAGAGAGGGAGGTCACTGCAGGGACAAAAGAGTAGAGCCTGGGATCTTTGTAATGGAGCGATGATGAATGTTGGCTATGGTGGCTATCACAGGAAGCTTCATGGGTGAGACATTGCAGAAAAGTGAACACACACACACGATAGCATGTGAAACTGGTGAAATCTGAATAAGGCAGATGGGTTGGATCAAGGTTAGTTTCCTGGTGGTGGTGTTGTACTTTGGTTATACGAGATGTTACCACTGGGGAAACGGGAAAGAGGACATAGGGTCATCTCTTTGTGCTTTTTCCTCCCCTCCCCTCCCCTCCTCTCCTCTCCTCATTGTGCTTTTTCCTCCCCTCCCCTCCCGCCCCTCCCCTTTTCTTTTCTTTTCTGACAGTCTTGCTCTGTTGCCCAGGCTAGAGTGCAGTGGCACGATCTCAGCTCATTGCAACTTCCATCTCCCAGGTTCAAACGATTCCCCTGTCTCAGCTTCCCAAGTAGCTGGGATTATAGGCACACACCACCACGCTCAGCCAGTTTTCATTTTGTTTTGTTTTTTGTATTTTTAGTAGAGGCAGGGTTTCACCATATTGGCCAGGCTGGTTTCAAACTCCTGACCCCAGATGATCCACTCACCTCAGCCTCCCAAAGTGCTGGGATTACAGGTGTGAGCCACCACACCTGGCCTCTTTGTGCTATTTCTTAAAATTAGATATAAAAGGACAATGAACTCAATCATTAAACAAAATTTAGACAAAGTGTAAGTTTACAAGTCCCACACTGGAATCTCAGGGCTCCTACCTGCCAGCTATGAGTTCTTGAACACATTACTTCTCTAAGTCCCAGTTTTCTGCTATAAAATGTGGATAATAAGGACACCTCCTTCAAAGGGTTGTTGTGGGGGATTGACTGAGATAATATGTGCTATGTGCATAGACCAATGCTTGGCATTTAGTAGGGAGTTGATACGTGATAGCTATTCAGTATCAACATTGTCATTATTATTCACAACTAGTATCCAGATCTATGTAGAAAAAATGAAAGCATCCGTAAAGTCTACTTGCCTTTTACTCATTAATATTTTCTCAGAGATTAAATGAGTATCCATTGCCATTGGAGTCCTCTGATTTTCAGTGACTGAGAATGGTGGGTGCCTTTCTAAATGCATCATCCACAAAGACAAGAACGCTGTTCTCAGAAGGGGATCTTGCACTTTTACATCAACCCCGATCTTCTGTTTACAATTGTCCCCATCTTGTCTACAGGGCCCCGCTCCCAGCACACTGTGTACGCACTTTCCTGTACATCATTTCTTCCCTCTAACAATCAGCAGAGGTTGGGGGTGACTCCCAGGCACTCAATCATAGCAGCTAAGCATGAGAGAGAGGAACTACAGGGAATAAAAGTCTCTATTCTGATCAAATTAGTTGGACATGGATCAATAGAAAGCTTCGACTTGTCCGTAAGCTCAGAGTCTCTGGATTCCGGGCACAGAGTAGTCTGAGAGACAGAGAAAGAGAGAGCGAGGGGAGAAATCATATCTGTTTCCTTGGCACAGAGATTTCCTTTTATTGAATCTGTCACTTCCCATTTCAGTTAACAAACTGCTGAATGGAGCTCATCGTTGGGCAAATATTACAGCTCCATGGAATACAAAGTGGGAGCAATTGTTTCAGACTGGGGGGGCTGCGGGGTTAATAAGAAAGAAAGGACAAGGAAAGAAAAAGAGATCTAAGGACTCTGCATGTTAAAGAGGAGACCATCTCTGCAAAGATGAAGTTCAGGAAAGAAGAGACAAGGCAGTCCTAAGTTTCACTTGATTTTTTTTTTTTCTCCTAAACCACTACCAGCCCGAGCTTTGTAGCAAGCGTAATTGGGCCCAAAGTTATCACAGCAAATGCATAAAAAGGACAGTTCCATCTTTCCCAGGAGAGGATGCTAAGTTTAGAGTCAAATAACTTTGGAAAGAAGGGCCTGGAAAGATATATATACTCTTATTTTCTTCTACTTTCCTGCACTGGAAAAGTAATATAATCATTGCTGGGTAGAGAAGAAATGATAGCTCTTTTCTTGTCTTCTTGGAATTCAGCTAGTACTTTTTGGTTGAGGGTGGCACTTTTAAGAGAGAGAACAGAGAATACAATGTTGGGAAGCTACTGTGTTCTTAATAGTGTTAGGTATATTATATATTTTGTATGTCACCCCAAATCATGAAGCCAGAAAAGAGGAGAGCTGGGTTTCAAACCCAGTTTGGATGCCAGGGCCTGTGTTTCTTCCACATGGCCATTCTGTCTGCCTTCTCCACGGGTTGCCACGGGTTGGTCTGTTACTCATTGCTGAGACCTTCAGCAATCTCTCAGATGAGCTTGAAGTTCACGATGACCACAAACTTCAAGTGCATTCGCTCAGAGCTACCCTCTGGATCTACAATTTGAACCAGAGCTCCATCTGGTTCCACAGGCAGAAGATACTGATTTGTCTTGGATTATAATGCTAGCCAGGGGTACCTGTCATTGGTTGCATATCAGATGCATCATCTGAGAAAACCTTAACATCCCAGATGCTTGGCTCCTGCGTCTGGGAGATTTGAAGGCATAGCCAGGATTATAAGCCACGGGGCATGGCAATATAATAAATACGGAAAACGGTAACAAAATAATTAGTTCCTTAAGAGGATTATAGTTGGTACTGCTAGTGACTTTGGAAGTGAAGTCTGAATCACTGTAAGTCAGAGGCTGTAGAGTAAAGAAAGAGCCATCCTTGGCCATCTGCTATATGATCATATAACCTCACAACTCCTCTCATCTGTAATGTTGGGATGAAACATCTTCCCTTGCACAAGTTGTTATAGGGATTAGAAATAAGGACCGGGTGCGGTGGCTCACCATCTGTAATCCCAGCACTTTAGAAGGCTGAAGCGGGCAGATCACCTGAGATCAGGAGTTCAAGAGCAGCCAGGCTAACATGGCAAAACCCTGTCTCTAGTAAACATACAAAAATTGGCCAGGCATGGTGGTGCATGCCTGTAATCCCAGCTACTCTGGAGGATGAGGCACAAGAATCGCTTGAACCCAAGAGGTGGAGGTTGCTGTGAACTAAGATTGCACCACTGCACTCCAGCCTGGGGGACAGAGTGAGACTTGGTTGGGAAATCAAATTTTTCTATTAAAAGAAAAACACTCAAGATGACTACAATAGATCTGTGTTAAATTCTGTGGCTCACATTTAATTGAAAGAACCACATTTTAATTGAAGATTTTTAAATTTTTTTCTTCCTTTATTCCATCTTTCCTCTCACATAATTTTCTCAGAAAGACCTCTGACCACCAATCTATCTTCTTACCTTGCTTTCACTCCATCTTTATACCACTTCCCATGGCCAGTCAACATAGAGTTCCTCGTGTAAGGCATGCTGTCAATCATCTCCACCAAGGTGAGCACTAGGTTTTGTTCATTTCTGTATCCCTGCCACCTGCAATCCCATCTTGGTGCATGGAAGTGTATGTGAAACACTTGTTGAATAACTAAGTGAAGAATGAATGAATGGATTGATTGTCTGTAGACCCCTTGAATTGGGATTGTCTGGTTTGTTTGTAACATGAACTGATTCTCATCTCATTCCCAGATTTGATGAGTGAGAGTCTTTGGAAGCAGGGTCAGGACTCTCCACCTCCACATCTCTGCAGGAGGTGATGATGGCTGCCAACGTCTGAGAACCATCTCCTTGGAGTTAGGAAAGTAATTACTAATGAGCTGTTACAATGTGCCAGGCTCTGCACTTTAAATAATGCAAACCCATTAATCCTCACAAAAGCCAGAGTGGTGAGTCTCATCATCCTCAATTTACAGGGTAGAAACCAAGTTCACGGGCTTCATGAGAGGTACCTGGGATCCAGCTCTACAAAACTACAAAGAAAATACTCTTGTCAGTAAACTGTGCTCTTAAACCAAGTAACCCTCTTTGCTTGTTTGAATCCTATCCATTTCGGAATACCACACCTGCTGAGGAATACTTTGTTGACATTTATGTTAGATACCAGGCAACCAGGGCCTGAGAACAGCAAGAAGACAAGCAAGGGAGGGCCGAAGCCTGGAATCTATGGTGGAATGGATGGTAGCCTTACAAGGAGATGGAGGGCATCTCAGTGGTTTGCAAAGTGCAGTCCCCAGGATGCTAGTGTTGACCTCACCTTGGATCTTGTGAGAAGTGCGAAGTTTCTGGGCCCCATCCCAGACCCACTGAATCAGGAACTCTGGGGGTTGAGGCTGGACATCTAGGTTTTAATAAGTGATCCAGGGATGTGTGGGACCCATTGCTACCGAGGAAAACTGGGGAAGGGAGGCAGGGAGTCAGATGGAAGAGGGTGGCCAGGGGAAAGGAATGGTTTACAGGCGAGAATCAGTGTTGAGACACAAAGAGGTTACTAAGGCTTCCAGGTAGTGATGCCAAGGTGTCTCAATGGTGTGCCCTGGGAAAAGCTGGTGCTATGAAAGGCCTTGTCATCACAGAGGCTTGTGACCTACGTTGTTTTTCCCTATCACTGCTTCTCAAGTAAAATAATTCCATGATTAAATCAGCTTGGGAAAACCTGAACTAAAACAAGCCACACAAATTTCTTTATGGTGTTTACTGTGGGACTTTTCAAAGCCTTTGGGAGTCTAACAGACATAGGAGGAATCTCAGATAGAATGCTTTGTATTACTTAGTGATAACCCCTATAAACACAAAATCTAGAAAGTATCTGGTTAGTCCATACCTTTTGTGTGGGCTTATTTTAGATTTACAGAAATGTTGCAAAGTTCGTACAGACAATTTCCATGTATTCAACAATTTCCCCTATTATTAACTTATTTATTTATGTATGTATTTATTTTTGAGGCAGAGTCTCACTGTGTTGCCCAGCCTGGAGTACACTGGTACAATCTTGGCTCACTGCAACCTCCGTCTCCCAGGTTCCAGTGATTCTCCTGCTTCAGCCTCACGAGTAGCTGGGATTACAGGCACATGCCACCACGCACGGCTAATTTTTGTACTTTCAGTAGAGATGGGGTTTTGCCATGTTGGCCAGGCTAGTCTGGAACTCCTCAGGTGTTCCGCTGAAGTACTGGGATTAAAGCCGTGAGCCACCATGCCCAACCAGTTTCCACTGTTATTAACATCTTACGGTAGTGTGGTACATGTTTCACAACTGAGGAACCAGTATGAGTACAATATGATTAACTGCAGCCTATACTTAGATTGCTTTAGTTTTCATCTAATGTCCTTTTTTGGCTCCCGGATCCCATCTGAGATAACACATGGCATCTAGGTGGCCGTGACTCTGAAGGCTCTTCTTGTCTGTGACAATTTCTCACACTTTCCTTTTTTTATTTTTTTGAATGGAGTTTCACTCTTGTTGTCCAGGTTGGAGTGCAATGGCATGATCTCGGCTCATTGCAACCTCCGCCTCCCAGGTTCAAGTGATTCTCCTTCCTCAGCCTCCCAAGTAGCTGGGATTACAGGCATGCACCACCATGCCCAGCTAATTTTTGTACTTTTAGTAGAGACAGGATTTCTCCATGTTGGTCAGCCTGGTCTTCAACTCCCAACCTCAGGTGATCCACCCGCCTTGGCCTCTGAAAGTGCTGGGATTACAGGTGTGAGCCACTGCGCCCGGCCTGACATTCCTTATCTTTGATCACCTTGACAGGCAGATATTTTGCACGATGTCCCTCAACTGGAAGTTGTCTGATGTTTTTCTTATAATTAGACTGGGGTTATAGATCTGGGGGAAGAAAAAACTTATTCCATTTTTAAATAGTACTTCCCATTTTCATGTGTTCAGTATCTTTGCTAAGTCTGTTACGGCCTCATCTCCTCTCTGAAAAATGGGGTGAAATTTAGAGAAGGAAGACTGTAGAACTGAAATTCCACACACTGTTGGGGAAACTAATGTGGGATTGTGGCTAAACTGATGAGGATAAGACCTGATGCTTCTTGCTTAACGTACAACCTTCAAGACAAAGTTCTTTGTCAGCCATTCTTAGAATTCAAGTTGATTGGCCAGGTGTGGTAGCTGTAATCCTAGCACTTTGGGAGGCTGAGGTGGGCAGATCACCTGAGGTCAGGAGTTCAAGATCAACCTGACCAACATGACAAAACCCCGTCTCTACTAAAAATACAAAAATTGGCCAGGCATGGGGGCTCATGCCTGTAGTCCCAGCTACTTGGTATGACGAGGCACAAGAATCTCTTAAACTCAAAGTGAGCCAAGATCTTACCACTGCACTCCAACCTGGGGGACAGAGTGAGACTCAGTCTCAAAAAAAAAAAAAAAATTCAAGTTGATTACTAGGTGGAGAGTAGATTGCTGGAACTTACTAGTACTCCCTACAATTAGGTGGACTTACACACACACACACACACATGCACACACACGTGAAAACTCATGATCCTCAAGCCTGATGAAAATGTAGGGCCCTCTGAGGGAAGTAGGAACATCTACTACTTCCTGTTATTGAACTAAGAGAGAAGGATAGGAGTTAACAGAGGAGACCACAGGTTTTTTGTTGTTGTTGTTTTGTTTTGTTTTGGGGACAGTTTCACTCTTGTTGTCCAGGCTGGAGTTCAACGGCACGATCTCGGCTCACTGCAATCTCTGCCTTCCGCGTTCAAGTGATTCTCCTGCCTCAGCCTCCTGAGTAGCTGGGATTACAGGCATGTGCCACCACTCCCAGCTATATATTTTTAGTCGAGACGGGGTCTCTCCATGTTGGTCAGACTGGTCTTGAACTCCCAAACTCATGTAATCCACCCGCCTTGGTCTCCCAAAGTGCTGGATTACAGGTGTGAGCCACCACGCTCAGCTGAGACTACAGTCTTAATGTCTTGGGCTTTAATCCCAGTTTTGCCATTTAGTGGCATTGGGCAAGTTATTCCCACAGCTCAGCATCCTTATTTGTCAAGTGAGAGCAATAACAGTATCTGTAACAGAGAGTGGTTGTGTTGGTCTAAAGAATCAAGACATGTGCAGTGCTTATAGCACTGTGCCTGGACCATAGTGGTCACCCAGCGCAGATGAGCTATTATGTATACAATTATTAAGTTGCATTGTAGGAAAGTGACACTTACATAGGTTACAATTGTCAAATGCCAGCAATTTCCTATGGTTCAATCTACTACTATCGTCCTATCATCATCATGATCATCATCATTGAAGATGTCAATGTAAGATGCAGCTTTAATTACAACTGAAGGGCCCCTGGTATTGCAGCCATCCAGCTGTGTCCCCTGGTCCTCTTCCTGGTCTCACTGTTAGAGAAATGTCACCTCAGACCACAGGCAGTGCCTCTCTCATTTCTTATTCAGCCTCCGTGAGAAGACCCCTCCCCTCATTTAAGACATTGCCATAACTCCATTTTTCCACACTTCATTTTCTTTATTGCCCAGCCTCTGCCATATCAAAGCAATGGGACTAAAGAGAAATTTCACAGCTCCTGAAATTCAGCGAGGAATGCCCAGGAGCAAGGAATGAATGAAACGTGATGAAGTTTCATCAATTTTTCTAGAAAATCTAACTTTCAATGAAATCAAGGTGGTGGTGGGGTTAAGGAAACAGCCAGGGATGGAAGGTCCGGCCTACAGTGATTGGATTACATCGGACAGCATGTGGCTCCTTATTAAGACCATCCAAACGAATGTAATACATATTACGTACACATACATATTCAATGCACAGACATACACTGCTTACGATAGTGCAAAACAATCGAAACCAGAAACAATTGGCCACAGCTTACTGATGGAATTGTGTTCAGGAGCCCTGTGCTGTTTTCTGCATTCTGTGACAATGGGGATGGGGAAAGAAATGCCATTCTCCAACCACTAAAAATAAATACTTCTGTTATATTCTGTTGCCTCTACAATGAGTAAAACAGGCATGCGGGTTTATAATATCAATTCACAGGGCTCTTTCTGCTCCAGTGAACTGTTACTGAACGGTTCAGAACAAAGCTACAGGCAGATCGGACAAAGCTCCTCTAACAGGGCTGACATTAGGCTCAGCCTGATAAGACCACATCAGAGAGACTCTCATTCTCCAGACTGTCTGATCACAGCAGCCTGAGACGGAGAGGTCCTCCAGCTCCCGGAACCTGATCACAGGCCGGCTTCTGCTGATCTGGCTTAGAGCAACAGCGCAGCTCAGGGTTATCGGGAAAAGCTGGAGGAGTTCAAGGCAATCTCGTATTTGCAGTGCATTTAGACATGAAGAAAAGCCCAGCCCAGGAGAAAGGAGGGGAAGAACTGAGGGATGGGGATGCAAAACGAAGAGAATAAAAGTTCCTCTGGGATAACAACAAGCAATGATTTACATGAAAGGTGCCCAGCACTTCCAACACCATGCCTCTAGAACAATGGTTCTTATCTGGGGACGATGTTGACCGCCCCACCGCCCCATGTCTTAGGGACAATGGCAGTATTTGGAGATATTTTCGGTAGTAACACCACAACAAGGAGGGAAGGGATGCTACCAGCATAAAATGGATAGGAGGCCAGCGATGCAGTCCAGTATCCTACAATGCATGGGATGTCTACCTACAACAAAAAATTACATGTTCAGCCTAAAATGCCAATGGTGGAGAAACGTGCTCTAGGAGATAGCAGCCTTGACTGCTCATCTAGACCAAGATAAGGTCTTATTAAATTAAATTATCAGTCAGTTATCAGGAACAGCAATCACAATACTCAGGACAACCGATGGGCAGTCCGTAGAGATGCGAAGTGTGAGGAATTAGTTACTTCTCAGCAGATCAAACAGATGTTACAATTTAAGGATATTTATGGAATATTTTTGGAGATGCACTTTTCCTCCCATTCGTCTCTGTGCAGTGAGTTTTGAATGGTTTACTGTGCTCAGACACAGCTTAACATTTTTTAAAATTTCAAAACGAATACATTCACCATATTAAAATTTCCTCTGCTATATTGTCATCTACAAGTCACTGCAGTGAAGCACAATTTATCTCACTAAACATAGCCGAGGAAAAAAAAATCTAAACGATTTGAGTGCCAGTCTCCATTAACTTGAGACTTTTATTAGTTGCAGTGAGACGTTTAATAGGAGGATGTCACAAATACTGTAATTCAAAGAATGTGTATGTTCTGACCCCCAGTGTCGTGAGTGCTGCATTCTGGTTAATCAACCTTTCCGTGTCCTCACTAAGGGAGCTTGCCAGCATCCAATTGTGTAAAGCGAGGGTTACCAAATTTTTTTTTTTTCCCGTAAAGAGCCAGGGAATAAATATTTTAGGCACTATGGGCCATACATTCATTGTGATTATTCCATTCTGCCACTGCAGCCCAAAAGCAGCCATCCACGATTGGTAAACAAATGTGCACGGCTGCGTTCCCGTAACATTCTGTCTAGGAAAACAGCCCATAGGCCAGATTTGGTCCGAGGGCCATGGTTTTCCCACCCCCAGTGAAATATGAAAACCTGTACAACACTAGAGTGTAACTGAATAGACTGAATCTGGGAAGATACAGAAGGCACTGTGAAAACTTGCACAGTCTCGGGGTTATTATTCTGCATACCAACCAACATTATATTCAGGTGAATCTTCATAGCAATTAAGATAATAGGTATGCTGCCATATTTTGGTTGCTATAATATGCAGTCTTTCCTCTGTATTTCTATTGCAAACCACTCTTACATTCCTTATAAAAACTAACACAGGAAATACAAACTACGCCCCTACCATGCCACTTACCGGGCACCGTAACAGCCTCTGGGGATACAAAGATGCATATGACTGATGACAATCATACCTGTCTGAGAGTAATTAGTGTCATGGTTTCTTTTCTGTGTGTGCCATTCTTCTCTGCACCACACACTACATACACACACACACACACACACCCCATACAAATCCCTTGAAGACAAAATTCTATGTTTTTACGTTACTTTATTCCCATGATCTCTAGCAGTGGCAGCTCTCAACTATGTTTAAAATAACATCTTTCTCCCAAACAAGCTCATGTCCTACTCCCCACTTTACCTGGCAAGAGGGAGTTTACGGACGTGATCAAAAGACTACAAATCAGATTCATTGTATACTGCTTGGGTGATGGGCACACTGAAATTGCACAAATCACCACTAAAAGTTACTTATGTAACCAAATACCACCTGTTCCCCCAAACACCTATGAAAATGAAAAAAAATTAAGATCAGGGTCGTGAGATGGGGAAGTTATTTTAGATTACCTTAGGGTGGGTCAGCATACTCACTTGGGTCCCTAAGAGATCACAGGACATATGAATGCAGAGGTAGAGACAGAGAGAGATTTGAAAACGCTACACTGACAGCTTTGGAGATGGAGGAAGGGGCCATGAGCCAAGGAAGACAGGTGACTTCTAGAAACTGGAAAATGCAAAGAAACAGCCTTTCCCCTAGATTTCCAGAAGCAACAGCCCTGCAGAAGCCTTGAATGTACTACAGTAAGACCTACTTCAGCCTTTTTGCCTCTGGAACTCTAACAGAGTAACTCTGTGTCGTTGTAAGCCATGGAATTTGTAGTAATTTGCCACAGGAATAACTGAAAAGGGACCCAGTAGGTGTCAGGTAATAATGTGCCACGTGGCTGCATGGTCACTCTGGAAGGCAGAGAGTTTTAGAGGCAGGACAACACTGGATTCTGGAAAGTCTGTATTTTTTAATTGTTTTTCCTTCTAAGTGTTTTTGCATCACTCTCTAATTTACTGTCCACTCAAAAGCAAGACTAAAAAGTAGGTTTTCTTTTGGAAACCCACATCCATCCACCCTCTGGGCCACAGGGTGAGACAGCGAAAGGAAGGGACTGGATAAGAACGAGACTCCCACATGTAGTAGCCAGGTATTCTGAGCAAGGAAAGCAAGAGCTCTGGTCCTTGGTTTCCTCTTCTATAATGCAGTGCAGTAATCCCACTCAATATTATTTCTATAAGGATTAGAAACCATAGGAACAAGGTATTTGGCACATAGTAGGCCCACGGCATATGGCGCCTCTTTTTTAATCCTTGGTGGGGTTGTTACCTTGGTGAGGCATGATGTTTAGGTGTCGTGATCTAGATGAGCTTTTCTGGAATAATCACAGTTTCAAAGATTGTACTCTGTGTTTTGGGCGATGCAGGTATCTTGCCAATAAAGCCTTCATGTTCAGAAATGGGGTTTCTCCCCTTCCCTTCACCACTGTCAATATTTCAAACCAGGTAACTCTTTGTTGTAGGGGGTCTGCTCTGTGTGTTGCAGGATCAATGGCAGCATCTCATGCTCTACCTACTCGATGTCAGTTGCATCCCTCAACTCCCCAGTCATGACAACTGAAAATGTCTCTGGACACGGCCAAATGCACCCTGGGGACACAGAGTCACACCTGGCTGAGAATCACGGCTCTAGGACTGTGATCTCAATGCTCCAGGTACAGAAGAGTAGAAAAGAAACAGGTGTTAGAAGAAACTGCCTTCACTTGACAGGCAAAAACCCTAGCATTGAGAATCCCCTCTGTGTCATCCAAGCTTACTGTCCACTTTCTGGTAACAGGGAAGGTTGACCACAGGTGCAGCTGGAACCGGGGTTGGAGCCCAGATCCGCACAGCCTTGCTTGCTCTGATTCCTCCAATATGACAATGTGTGAGCAGATCCAAAGGCACATCAAAAATGTGTTTATTTGAAATGTGAGGCATGAGGCACACACAGGGGGCATATTTAAATGTGCAAGGAAGAGGGTTGTTCCAGTCAGCATAACTCATTTAATTGCTGCCTTCAGAACAGCCAGAGTGTTCCAGAGCAGCTGGGAACACACTTCGCCCAAAGCTCAGCTCCGCTCAATGTTCTCTGGCAACACCTGGTGGAACAGGGAAAAAACTGCACAGTGCCTTGGCGTGAACTGCTGCATCTGCTAATCTCATCGCAGCTGAAGGCTTTCCAGCCGCAAAGGTTTGCAGCAGGGGGGTACCAGGAGAGGCCCTGCCTCTGAGCTGGCATCAGTGCTGTGCCGTGCTAATTTCTGCTGTTTTCCTTTCTACTTTACCAAGCAGAAAACAAACACTGCTGTATCGTCAACAGCTTTCTTGCGAGAATGAGGAAATAAATTGCAACTGCAGCTTCACTGGAGATTTTTCTCTAGGATGTGCCCAGAAAGCTCTCAAGGATCACCCTGCAACCTAGCAAGCATACACTGCCCAGCTTTGAAAACACACCCTTATGTGTTATTACCGTATCTGAAATAATACTCTTTGTGGTGTAGCAGGCATCTTTCCTGCTGTGGAGTAAAATCATCTCTACTAGAGGGAGTAGACATGAGAAACGAGGACCTACGCCCACATATCTACTCACTGGAAATAAAATCCATTGACCCAGAAACACCATCCTGAATGGCACCCCCTCACCCAATTCATATTACATTCCAGGAGAGCCCACATCTGCTTCTGCATCAATGAAAAGGAAATGATAACCTATCGTGTGTTCTACCTGATAAAGACATGAACAGCAAAGAAGCAGACAATTAAAAAGTGCATTCAGGCCAGGCGCGGTGGCTCACGCCTATAATCCCAGCACTTTGGGAGGCCGAGGCAGGCGGATCACAAGGTCAGGAGATCGAGACCACGGTGAAACCCCGTCTCTACTAAAAATACAAAAAAAAGCCGGGCGCCGTGGCGGGCGCCTGTAGTCCCAGCTACTCGGGAGGCTGAGGCAG
>NW_012119043.1:3820381-3823278 GCF_000951035.1 Colobus angolensis palliatus | reverse complement strand
AGGTGGAGGTTGCCGTGAGCTGAGATTGCACCATTGCACTCCAGCCTGGGCAGGAAAAAAAAAAAAAAAAGGAAATCTTGTCATTTGCAATAATATGGGTGAACCTGGAGGACATTATGCTAGAGAAATAAAGCAGACACAGAAAGACAAGTGCTGTAAGATCTCACTTACATGCAGGATCTAAAATAGTCAAATTCATAGAAATAGACAGATAGACAGTAGAACAGAGGTTGCCAGAGGCTGAAGGGAGGAGGGAATGGGGAGATGTTAGTCAAAGAGTACAAAACTTCAGTTATCCAAGATGAATGAATTCTAGAGGTCTAATGTATAGCATGGTGACTACAATTAATGATACCGTATTGTATACTTGAAGTTTGCTGAGACAGTAGATTCTAAGTGATCTCACCAAAAAACGGAACTCTAAGCTAATAGATACGTTCATTGGATTCAGAGTGGTGGTCACTGCATAATGTATACATACATCAAAATATCAAGTGGTATACCTTAACTGTATATAATTTATATTTGTTAATTATACCCCCATAGAGCTGGGAGAAAATAAAAAGAAGTGGTCAGGTAGTCCAAGAAAAATCAAGCCCCATTTTATTCCACAATTGCATTGTGAATGGGGAGTTCCAGGTTCACCTCCTCCTTGAAGATCAGGTTGGAGGAGGAGAAATTGCAAATTTTCTTCAATGTTTCTAGAATTGCCTCCAAGCCTTCTTACATCTATAGACTATAGTTTGTACTTTAGGTATCAAGGTCTAGGACTGAATGAGTTAGGTGATGTTCCCCTTACAGGTGCCCTCAGATAAATAACAACACTTTCTAGAATTAAGCTATCCCTGCTGTTGAGGTTATACCATCCTATCCAGTGGGATTAAGGAGGGGGGCACCCTTCTTCTCAAAGTCACGTTATATGAAATATTTACCATATTATGTGCCAGTGGCTGTCCAATTAGGCTTATCTGAAACAGCATAATTAACAGAGGGGAGTCTCATATACTTAGCATTGAAAGCCACTCATATTCAAATTATGCATAAGGATCTGGAAACCAAGGAATAACAATTTTTGCATTACCGAAGTTCACCTACTTTGAAGTCTGTTCCCAACAAAGGCCTCCTAAAAGTAGCAAGGAGTCTTTATTTTCTCCTATCTCTTGGCAGAAATTCTCAAATGCAAGAGGACGGGATATTATTATTTGTGAAATTTTATTTAAGACCACTTTTTAAAGATGATATTCCTTTGTATGAAAGTACAATGCTTTAATCTGAAATTATTAAAGATCGATAATGGAGTTCAGGAACATGCTTACTAATTTTCACTTCGAAAGGACATTATTAACCACCACTTTCAGGGCAGTTAACAACATCTGGGACTGAATAACTTAGTTGACCCTCCCTTACAGGTGAGTCTTCAGACAAGACTCTGTGAATATTTAAACGTATTTTCAAAGAGTTGCTCATCACAGCTTGAGTTTTAAAATACAACATACATTTTTTTCAATTTGGCAAAAATCCATTCTATATTTTAACCAAACCATTACTTTAGGATACAGTCTGACTCTGAGGAACATGACGCTCTGCATCATTAAAATATACATTAAAAATGAAAATAAAATAAAAATAGCTTTTTAAAGGGAAGGAAAAGAACATCTACCTGCTGTATGCTTGATGTATTATTAACACATGATATTCCTCTTTTTGAGATTTAACCTCACTGAGAGATGACATGAGCCTGGGCATAAAATTTCTCCAGAGCCATTTTTAAAGGACAATCAGGTTTCCTTTACGCAATTTGGAAACTCTTTTGGCCTCCTGTGCTAGGTTATATCATCTTATAGAAGCTGGGCCTGTGACGTCTCCTGAGTTGTGTCAATATGTCTGTTGACTCCATAATATTTTCAAATATGTTTCGTCATTACCTCACTGTCATCCTCAATTCTGGAGGCAGGCAACAAAGACACTGTTTTCCTCTACTTGATAGATAATGAAAAGTGGGTTCGAAGAAGCTCATCAATGAATTCACCAATTGCCAGAATCACACAGAGCATAAACAACACAGGGCAAAACTTCCTCTGCCCAGATGCTTGCATTGTAAACTATGTTTCTATCTTTGTATTTTTATTTTTTGGGGTTTTTTTTTTAACCTACCTAATCTGTTTGCCTATCAACATATTTAGCCATCTAGCTATTAATCCATCCAGCCATCCCATCTATGGCTTCCCAAACCACCTATCATTATTTTATGCTGAAGTTGGAAGTTTATCAAAGAAAAGTCTGGAACAACTGCTAAATACTCAGCAAAGGTTACCTCCTCGAAAGAAGCAATGTAATTCAGACGCTATTAAAAATTTGAAAACTTTCACCTTTTTCTCTATATGTTTTTGCACAGTTACGTGTAGTTTGACTTATTTCACAGAGAGAATGGTTTTACGCCAACTACTGTGTGATTAAAAATAAATGCAATGAAGACACAATTTTTAAAAATAGCTTCATCAGGCAGCCTAGCTCTTCTGGATTTTTGAATACCATTACATGTTCCCTCTCTTCAGGCAAATTCTCCTGGATGTCTTGGGACTGTACTTTGGATACACCCTCTCGAATCAGCTGCATCGGGCAAGGTTTTCTACTTCTGATCCTTCACATTCCTGGGTTTCATGCGTGGCTCCAAGGTTGGCAGGGTAACATATTTGAAACAAAATGTAGTGGTGGTATGTGACGCTTCAATTTTGCTTCTTTAGTTGCAAAGATCATCAACTGCACTGCTTCCTCTGTGGCAGAAGATCCCCTAAATATCACTTAATGGGCAAGAGCACCAACAGCATTGTGGACACCAACTCCTAACATCACCACGATGCTGCTGGGAACTGAAATCCATTTTTTTTTTTTTTTTT
>NW_012119043.1:3815869-3819831 GCF_000951035.1 Colobus angolensis palliatus | reverse complement strand
GGAAACCATCATTCTCAGCAAACTATCACAAGAACAGAAAACCAAACACCACATGTTCTCACTCATAGGTGGGAATTGAACAATGAGATCACTTGAAATCCATTTTTAATTGACTGGATTATTGCAGACTGATGGTTTATCCACTGTGTTTTGCAGAAGAATTTTTACTCCTCTAGCTCTGTGCACATCATCCAAACGGAAAACCTCAAAATGGTTGAAGAACGAGCAGACTCAAATTCAGGAAGGGGTTAGGAGCAATACCACCTATTTCCAAATTTCTTCTTGCAGGTAGATGGTAATACAAACTGTGTTCTTGAACAATCTGGAAAGGAATATATTTGTAAGGGACCAGGAGGGGGAAAGCTGTGGGTCAAGGTAGCTTTCGCTATAAATTTAAATTTTTTAAAAAAGCAACACGGGCTTTCTTGTGTTTTTTCACTTTTGAGGATTTCTGTCTTCAGGGATGATCTGAATATGTCTGCTAGACCCTGTGCTGAGGTTGCAGTTTCCTTAAAGATGGGTTCAGTGGGAGGAGAGAGGGGGCAGAATTACATAATGCAGTTATTTTTAATGCCTATCCTTTCCCCTCCCCTCTACCTACAGAATCAGAATCTCTGTAGAGATGGGAGCTTAGGGGAAGGTGCAATTTTAACAACCCCAGGAGATTCTTATGCATGACAAAGTTTGAGAACTTCTAGCATAATGGTTCAAAGCATAAACGGCGGAATCAGAAAATTCTGGATTAGGATACCAACTGTGCCACTTTCTTAGTTGGGTGACAAAGAAAAATTGTCTTCCCTTCCTGAGGCTCAATTTTCTCATCAATAAATCAGGGAAGGCCATAATCCCTACCTCACAGAATTGTTAAGATAAAATTTTAAAATATAATGCCTACTATCAATTAGCACAATGCCTGGTACATGGTAATTGCCCACAGAAAACTGTTAGCTTTTTGTTGTTGAATGGTCTAAGTTAAATTGAACTTTTACTCCATGCAAGGATAGTTGACAATAAAATGGCAGTGGGTTGAATTGTGTCCCCACAAAAGGTATGTCTAAGTCTTAACCCCTTGTGCCTGTGACTATGACCTGATTCGAGAAGAGGGTCTTTGCAGCTGTAATCAAGTTAAAGGTCTTGATATGGGGTCACCTTGAATTTAAATGGAGCCCCAAATCCATTGACAAACTCTTACAAGAGATACAAAACAGAAGACACAGAGCAGAATGCCATGTGAAGATGGAGGCAGAAATGGAAGAGATGCATCTACAAGCCCAGAAATGTCAGGTATTGCCAGACACCACCAGAGGCTACAAGAGAGCCAGGGGGTATGGATTTTCCCTCAAAGTCTCCTTAGGGAGCCAATCTGCTGACATTGCTTTTGGTTTGTTTTGTTTTGAGACAGGGTTTTGCTCTTGTTGCCCAGGGCGGAGTGCAGTGGTGTGATCTCTGTTCACTGAAACCTCCACCTCCCAGGTTCAAGCCGTTCTCCTGCCACAGCCTCCCAAGTAGCTGGGATTACAGGCGTGTGCCATCACACCCAACTAATTTTGTATTTTTAGTAGAGACGGGGTTTCTCCACGTTGGTCAGGCTGGTCTCAAACTCCCGACCTCAGGTGATCTGCTGCCTTAGCCTCCCAAAGTGTTGGGATAACAGGCATGAGCTACCGCACCTGGCCTGACATTGCTTTTTAAAAATATAATGTCAACTTTTATGTTGGATTCAGGGGTATATGTGCAGCTTTGTTACATGAGTATATTACATGATGCTGAGGTTTGAGGTACAAAGTGAGCATAGTACCCAACAGTCACTGAACACTTGCCCCTCAAGTAGTCCCTAGTGTCTATTGTCTCCGTTGACACCTTGACATCAAACTTTTTGCCTCCCAATTGTTAAAGCTACCAAGTTTGTGGGCATCTGTTACAGTAGCCCTAGGAATGAACAGGGAGCCGTCTAGCCCCACTTTAGCACAAGCATTACATTGGAAAATGATAATCTCAGAACTATTTCCTCCAGGGAGTCTAACCCCACAATGAAAATAGCTGGCCCGCAGCCATGTGGCGCTACAGCTGGGACTTGTAGTCAGTCTGTAGAGTCAGACTCAGCACATGCCCCTGACTACAGAAGTCACCTGGTCATAGCCAATCACATCAGTAAGTTTCAAGCTCAAAATTGCCTCTCCTGAGACAATAATTTCTTGCCTCGAAATGTTAGAGAGATTGAAGTTGGCATTTGTCAGATACGGGATCAAACAGCTAACATCTGGGTAAGCGACTGCATTTGCAAGATCTGCTCTCTTTTCTGGGTTCTCCAGATAATTTAACCACTGATCCCTATCACCAAGTTAATATAAGAACTGCAATAATACTAGCCACCATATATTGAGATTCTTTAACACTGTAGACATTTAAAAAATCTTTTATCTTCACCCTCATCTTCAAATTTTCTGTAACATTGAGATAGTTCTCTGTACCCATTTTACAGATGAAGAAAGTGAGGTCCAGCAAACTTGAGCATCCTGTAAATATCACCCAGAGGGAAACAAAAGCATAAGATTCAACCCTATGCTCCTGCCACTTTGATAAGCTGTTAGGCAATGATACTGATGCTTCAAGCATAAGCATCTGAGGCATCTCCCACCAATGCTTGTTTGAAATGGGTCCAAAAGAGGCATTTCCTTCTTCCATGTGGAATCCTAGTGTTGCAAATTCTTTATCAACTATTCACAAACAACCCAGGAAATAGAGCAACTGGGGGAAGTTAAATCACCAAACAGTTGCTCTGAGGATATGGCTTAATCCACTAACGGCCGTAAGGGAAGAAGCTTAGGTGTCTTGGTGGTTTATAAAATAAAGCTTGCATTGTTCATTGAGCTGAGAAATTTCAGAGCTAAGTAGGGCCTAAAAAATCGGGTAGTTTCATCTGTTTTACAGATGAGAAAACTAAGGTTCCAATAGACTAAAAGGTTTATCCAGAGTTCCATAGCTTGGGACATGGACCAGACTGGGACCCAGAACTCTTTCACACCTGTGTTCATCCCACTGTAAATCTATTACTTAAACGGAAAGAGCCGAAACTAAGAGTGAATACACATGTCAAAATCATTCCAGAGTGCTAGGACACTCTTCCTATGTAAACTTCACTTTGCTTTCGAATCATGTGTCATAAAGTTCTTCAGAGTCTCAATGCTTGTGATGTTACATTAAAAAGCATTGATTTTAGTGTCCTTCCATTCACTTCTCACTCTTTGGTACTAACTTTCTTTTTTTTTTTTTTTTTTGAGTCTTGCTCTGTCGCCCAGGCTGGAGTGCAGTGGCGCGATCTCGGCTCGCTGCAAGCTCTGCCTCCTGGGTTCAAGCCATTCTCTTGCCTCAGCCTCCCAAGTAGCTGGGACTACAGGCGTGCGCCACGTCGCCCGGCTAGTTTTTTGTATTTTTTAGTAGAGACGGGGTTTCGCTGTGTTAGCCAGGATGGTCTGGATCTCCTGACCTCGTGATCCGCCCATCTCAGCCTCCCAAAGTGCTGGGATTACAGGCTTGAGCCACCGCGCCCGGCCAATTCATTTTTTTTTTAAGTGGATAATGCAGGACCTTTATTATCAATTCAGCAATCTTGGCGTGACAAAGTTGAATAAGACAAAATCTCTGCTTGGTGTCCTCCCATCTAGAAGAAACGTAATACATTAATAAGCAGAGGTCTTTCTCCTACAGAGCTCTTTCTTTCTTTTCTTTTCTTTTCTTTTTCTTTCTTTCCTTCTTTCTTTCTTTCCCTTTCTTTTTTCTTTCTCTCTTTCTCTCTTTTTTTCCCTTTCTTTCTCTTTCTTTTTTTCTTTTTTTAAATTATTATTATTATACTTTAAGTTCTAGGGTACATGGATGCAGCTGGAAACCATCATTCTCAGCAAACTATCACAAGAACAGAAAACCAAACACCACATGTTCTCACTCATAGGTGGGAATTGAAC
>NW_012119043.1:3810003-3815819 GCF_000951035.1 Colobus angolensis palliatus | reverse complement strand
ACGGGGATTCACCGTGGTCTCGATCTCCTGACCTTGTGATCCGCCCACCTCGGCCTCCCAAAGTGCTGGGATTACAGGCGTGAGCCACCGTGCCCGGCCGGTACTAACTTTCAAAGTTCAGAAAAAACTGCAGGCTCTGAGACCCTCTGTCACTAGTGGGTTCTATTCATTTTTATGTGGCTCTATGTTTCTACTCGGGAAGACTTCATATGCCCCCTATGTGACAAGTGTAAGGAATTAACTCAACTGGAGACCTGGTGCTCCTAGAAGACAATGGTCACAGACCGGTGTCCTATAGTCTGCAGATAAGTGGTCCAGAAAGTCACTTGCAAAGTGAATAGCATGTTAAATATCTTGTGATTTGAATTACATTTTAAATACATACCAGATTTAAACGCAATACACACAATTCTAAAGTCTTCAGTTCGAAATCTCTTCCTGTTACTACACTCAGCACCAAAGATAGAAGATAAAGAGGGTAACATTTTGGTGAAAGATCTTACAATTCAGTGCACTTGTAATAAAAGAGATCATGGTCACTCATGTACTGAAAAAAATAGTTTTCATTTTTCATGTGCTGAGTTTTCTTGAAGCAAGTCAGACCTCACGTTCTCCTAAAGCTCACATGAATGTGTAGGCTATGTGTTTCCAATACTTCATTTGTCCACTGCTACCTTCCTGCTATGTTTCTTTTTTTTTTTTTTTTTTTGAGGCATAGTCTTGCTCTGTAGCCCAGGCCAGAGTGCAGTGGCATGTTTTCGGCTCACTGCAACCTCTGCCTCCCGGGTTTAAGTGATTCTTGTGTCTCAGCCTCCAGAGTAGCTGGGATTGCAGGCACACACCACCAAACCTGGCTGATTGTATTTTTAGTAGAGATGCAGTTTCATAATGTTGGCAAGGCTGGTCTCGAACTCCTGACCTCAAGAGATCCACCCACCTCAGCCTCCCAAAGTGCTGGGATTACAGGTATAAGTCACCGCTCTCAGCCCACCTGCTATGTTTTGAGAAGTGTTGTCCTTATTTCCATTGACAGAACCAAGGAAGGGTACAAATTGAGCTTAAAGTAATGTTAAGTTCAGAATGAGAATTCAGTACCTGAGTTCTACAGAGTACTCTGAGTGACTGTGTCCTGAGCATCCACTTATGAATCAGGATGTGTAGGGAAGTGCAGAAATGGCAATAAAAACCTCCAGGGTGGGAGTCTGTGAAAAGATGCCCTGAGTCATCCAGAGAGAAAAATAGAAGAATAAAATGCATAGCCCTGAAACTGTTCTCATTACATTTGAATCTGCTTGCAAGTGAGGTATGCCTGTTACCACTGTTGCTCAGGTGCCACAGTTTGTGAGGGTCATCTTCTTTCCAAAGGCAAGAAGGAGCAGCTGGTACAGACAGGTAGACAGTTGGACTGCCACAGCCTTGCTCTTGGAGGGACAGTGGAGGGTTGCTAACGCCAGGGAATAGAAGCCACTATCTTCTTCCTCTCGTCCTCCTTCCACCCTGGTTATTGGCAAAAGAGCAGCCCCTGTTCCCCCCATCCTGACACTTACAAGCTGAGAGCACCCTGGGGAATCCAGAACCCACCGTTCATGAATTCAGTGTCCCAGAAAGAGCCTCTTCTCCATCAAGAGAAAGCTCCCCTCCTTGCCAAGCCCTGCTGATGGATGCTCCCAACACATAATTATCTTAATTTAGGTGTGTATTTTGTGACAATATTTTGGATAACCCTGGCACTTACTCTTCTCTATTACAAACATTTATGTAACCATGCCAGCCGATTAATCTGAAGGATGTGGCAAAGAGACGGGAAAATTTCACCCACAGGAAACAAAAACCCAGTCTTTGAGGATAAATATGTACTCCAAAATTCATAACTTATTGCAGATTGCTATTGATATTTCAGAAATGTATTTGTCCCTTGGACATATTCACAGAGCGTTTGCAAGTCTATAGACACATCTATTTAATAACTGTACTGCATAATTCTTCCATGCTACATATACATGAGAACCTGCAAACACCCCCTCAATCCCCACAACAAAGGTAATAAGCTTTTGTCTCGCCGTTTTTTCTGCTTTAAGCATTCCCCTTAATGAGCTCTGCTTCTTTGTAACTCAAGAGATTTAGTATTCTGTCCAACAAAACAATTTATTGCCCAAAATGTTCTCACTGCAGATAAAATCTTAGCTTCCCCAATACTTCTGGCTCCACAGTTAATACCCTAATGTTTCATTTACAGCTGAACAAAGCGGCTTATCTCCACTAAAAGGGGAATTAGTAGTAAGAAATAATTTCAATCATCTGCTGAGTTTCTAAGTAAAGTGATGACTTCTGCATTCTCCCTTCTATCTGATGACAGGTGTGTTGGGGGCTTCCAGAAAAATAGAGCAATTCTGTCACCTAAGCTTTGTAATTTGAACAATGCATCTACATAGATCAGGCAAGAGTTAGGTCTTGACTGTCAGGGGAAAAAAAAAAAAAAAAAAATCCACACTTGGAAATATGCTGTAGTCAGCAGTTCTTAGCCACAGATTGGATACTAACTCAAGGGGAAAAAAAATTGGTTTGAATCAACAAATGGCTCCATTTTTCCCCCTAGTCTGTGGCAAACTTATTATACACCTACAAACACACAACCACAGCCCATTACATTTCCTCAGCACGTACACATGCCCACACAGTACCACGATGGGTATATATTCTCACACGCGTGCATACAGTCTTATTTATGTGTGCACAGACATGAAGGCTGCAGGGGACGGCAAGGAGGGTGGGAAGTGAGGATCATGGAAGTAGACGGATTGAAAAACAATAAGGCAGAGGAATCCTGGATGAGTCTGCTACAGTGATCCGATCATTTATATCAGGAAAAAAAAAGTGACCTGCCTGGCTAAGAATTACAAGGGAAAATTCAGCTTGCTGTTCTTCATGTCTCAGCCGGGGCATATGAGTCCCTGGCGTGGTCCCCCAAACTGCCTAATGCGTAAACTGAAAAGGGAGGTGGTGATTGAGAATCCAGAGACTGTACTGGCCCCCACTGGAGGCACAGTAGAGAGGCTATGACCCTGGACCCCAAAAGGGATGGATAAATGGAAATGCAAGAAAATGGAAAGTGCAGGTTGATTTCACTGACTGTGTATCTAAAGGTGTGGGGATTTGACTCCTGTATCAACCCTTTTGAGTTCTCCTTAACAAAATCCTGTTCCCCATATGGCCATTAGGGGAGGTAAGCAAGAGATTCAGGCTGAAGACCAAAGAGAGAAGAGACTGGGCAAAATTGGAACTACTCAGAAAGTACAAGTAGAAGTCATTATTTATATAGCAATCCCTCTAATTTCAGATATCTTTCTCTCTCTCTCTCTCTTCCTTATTTCCTTCTTTCTTTTCTTTTCTTTTTTGATACAGAGTCTTGCTCTGTTGCCCAGGCTAGAGTGCCGTGGCACGATGTTGGCTCACTACAACCTCTGCCTCCTGGGTTCAAGTGATTCACCTGCCTCAGTCTCCAGAGCAGCTAGGATTACAGGCATGCGCCACCACACCCGGCTAAGTTTGGTATTTTTCATAGAGATGGGGTTTCACCATGTTGGCTAGGATGGTCTCCAACTCCTGACCTCACCTGATTACCCCCGCCTCGGCCTCCCAAAGTGCTGGGATTACAGGTGGGAGCCACTGCACCCGGCCATTCTATGACTCTTTCAAGCTGGTGCCTCAGCCATCCTCCCGAGCTGGATGAACCATCTTCCTGCTGGTGTGGGTGTTGGCTACTAACTGCTGACAACCTGAATCCTTCTCTGAATGGTTGGACTTGGCTGGCACGATTCGCCTTAGCCAGAGCTGCCTGGAGTAAAGGTGGAGATAGGGGGTAAGGCGGCTACCACCCCTTCCTGGGGGACACCTTGGTGGGGATAAGACTCAGTGAAATCATCCTTGGCACAATGAATAATCCCGATCTTCTTACAAAATCAGACTGAGGCTATGTTTCCCCCTAAAACCACACCTTCCTCTGCCTTATCCTGATTCATTACCGCCACCCGCTATAGCATTGTCCAGAGAGCGTTCTTTCAATTCACCGCTTGCACACATCTCAGGCATGGTATTATCCCTAGGAAATCTGACCTAAGACAGATGGGGTAGGAAAATTATATAGAAACGGTATCAAAAGTGTGCTCCTATAAATGTATACTTGAGTGTAATATTATAGTTGGATTTTTCATGCAGTGAAGATATCAAAGAAAATTTGTAGATTGACATCCAGAGGTGAGCGAGAAGTAACGAGAGTCTTGCCAATCAAGTACGCCGTTTTTCCAGACAAAGTTAATGATTAAGGTCCGAAGTGAGATCCTGCATAGGTCACAGCTCTTCCACCAGGCATTTCCTGTCGGATCTCAGAACCATTGACTATATGCAAGAAGCTATAAAAACTAAGACACTAGGCCGGGCACAGTGGCTCACGCCTATAATCCCAGCAATTCAGGAGGCTGAGGCGGGCGGATCACCTGAGGTCAGGAATTTGAGACCAGCCTGGCCAACATGATGAAACGCCGTCTCTACTAAAAATAGAAAAATTAGCCAGGTGTGGTGGCATGCACCTGTAATCCCAGCTACATGGCAGGCAGAAGCAGGAAAATCGCTGGAACCTAGGAGGCGGAGGTTGCAGTGAGCCGAGATCATGCCACTGCACTCCAGCCTGGGTGACATAGCAAGACTCTGTCTCAAAACAAAACAAAAACAAAAACAACAAAAAACCAAGACACCAAAGAGCATCAAACTAAGCCATGGAAAGCAGGAGATCCCTACAGTAATTATGCAAACCCTTATATTCAGCCATGACCAATGGTAGCCAGAACCACTCCTGAAGTTTTCAGTTTCTTAACATAATCAGAATTCCTTGTGCTTATACTACTGTGACTTGGGCTTTATAACCTACTCGGCTTAACCTACATGGGATTAGGAGAAAGTGGCTCCAACTCCAGCCCAAGAAGAAGGAGGGGTCGTCACACACCCACAGGAAGTAAATACGAACATGCCTGCCTTCTTTCCTCCTTGATCCTAAATATCTCCCATTCAAGTCATTGGTTTTGGTAGGACCATAAAGAAAGCCTGGGTTTTACAATTTTATTTGATAACTGCTTGTGGAGTACCTACTAGGAGCCACTTTTTGATGATCAAGGCATTTCCTGAAGTAGCTATTACTCCTGAGTGGAGGAAACAGGCCATTGTCCAAATGCAAACATATATTTCATTATAATTTTGGGATGTGCTCTGAAGAGAAACGCAAGGTGCTATAAAAGGGGACTACAGTGGAAAGTTGTCTAACCTAGAGGGTTTAGGGAGGGAGAGCTTCCATGAAAAAGGGACATGCAGGCAGAGGTCTAAAAATGATTATGAAAATTCAATGTTTGAAGAGGCAGAATAAAACATTTTTGATGGAGGAAAAGCATGTGCAGAATCTGCAAGGGAGAAGTGGGTGTGCAACTTTCAAACACTGAAAATAATTCTGGCCTGGCTTAAGTATTGTGGTGGCAAATGAGCAAAGTATGAAATGAGATTGCAAAAGGCAGGAGGGGAAGGAAGACAGAGAGAGCTTGTATTCTAAGGGCAGTAAGTAATCAGTGACCGTTTAAGCGGCGATGGAGTGCATAGAGTAAACTAACACAAGTTCATATCCTTGTCCCTTACCTCAGGAATCTCAGCCTACCTAAAAGAACCAGTGTCTAGACAGGCTGGTTGTGTAACCCCTTCCTTCCTTCCTTCCTTCCTTCCTTCCTTCCTTCCTTCCTTCCTTCCTTCCTTCCTTCCTTCATTCCTTCCTTCCTTCC
>NW_012119043.1:3735915-3809953 GCF_000951035.1 Colobus angolensis palliatus | reverse complement strand
CCTTCCTTCCTTCCTTCCTTCCTTCCTTCATTCCTTCCTTCCTTCCTCCCTCCCTCCCTCCCTCCACCCACCCATCCATCCATTCATTGACTCACTCTTCCTTTTAGTCACTGTTAAAAGCCTACTGTATACAAGGTACACGTGCTGAGGGTGCATAGGAAGAAAAACCACACGTGATCCTCATCTGCATGGCCTTTACAGTCTTTTAGGGGGAAGATTATCATAAATCAAATCATTACATAAAAAGTTGTAAAACTGAAATGATGATGCAAGCTACAAATGAAGGTACATGAAGTTATAGTGGTACAGTAAAGGTACTTAACCAAGTCAGTGAGGTCAAGGAAGTTTTAATTTTGTGAACGGGACAAGGAAACTGGTCCAAAAGCACACATGGGTGTTAGCTATGCAAGAAAGGGAGGAAAGGAAGGCCAGATGTGGAGAAAATCATAGCAGAGCTCTTGAGGTGAGAAAGGAAGAGCATGGGGAGGCAGGTACCCATCTAACCCTACAACTGGTATCGTTGGAGATCTTGGAACCCAAAACTTCTTTCCTCTACCTCCATGAGGGCTCTTCTTTTACAAACTAGGGCACATGCCCAAAAACACTCTTAGAGGGACATCAGCAAATGATATTCTAAAAAGAGACTGGCCTAGAAAATCTACCCCATAGGATTAACACCAAGGTGGGACAGAGTTGGGGCCAGTCATGTGCAGGGGGCAGTGTCTGGACATGTAGCCTATCTAAAACCTTACAGTGGATTAACTGTCACATATTCAGTGCAAAAGGTCAACTAAGGATAAGAGCTATGTTCTTAAGGACTAGGAGCAGAAGGCACAGGCACAACAAGGGGTGCCAATAAGCCTCCAAAAAACATGAGGTCAGCAAGGAAGACCCCACACCCTCCAGGAAAGTCCCTGTTCCTGGCCGCACAACCAAAGCAGGCCTCAAAAAAAAAAAAAAAAAAAAAAAAAATCCTTCTCCCTAGATGTTTTTTATTCGCTAATTGTAATTTTTCTACATTCCCAACTCTCCATATCCCCAGGGCGTACAAATCACAGCAAAGAACTCAATTGTTGGAATCTGTCCTCCCTTAAGCACATACATATTCTTATAAATGGAAAGAAAATGGTCTCTTTGTGTCCTATTGAGAAAAACAAATCGCTAAATGAATGGATTGTCAGTTCTTATAACCACTAATTCCTTTGTAAAGACACAGAATATTGATTCTTTTCATCAAAAATCACCAAATTTATAAATTCACCATCCCTGACATAATCCAAAAATGATCTATGGTCAGGTGTTAATGCGAAACATGGCACCTTATACTTGCATAATCTCTACGATGTGCGAAGATGCTTTAGGTGCATTTTTTCATTCAGTCTTTACAATTTTGTGAAGAAAGTATTCTTTTGCATAGATGATATGAGCAAGGCTTTGAGAGGTTAGAAGATGTGAGTAAGGTCCCAGCAACTGAAATTTAAACCCAAGTCTTCTGACTTCAAGTGTCGAAATCTCATAGCTAAGAACATGAGTTTGGGTGTCTCTCAGATTTGGATCAAGTACTACTTATTGGAACGTATTCTCTCTATTGTTATGGGAAAACTGCTTAACCTTTCTAGACCCCGATATGGTTTGGCTGTGTGTCCCTACCCAAATCTCACTTCCAACTGTAGTTCTCAAGTGTTGGAGGAGGGGTCTAGCAGGAGATGACAGAATCATGGGGGCAAACATCCCCCTTGCTGTTCTTTTGATAGAGTTTTCACAAGATCTGGTTGTTTGAGAGTATGTAGCACTTCTCCCTTCTTTCTTTCTCTCTCTCTCTCTCTCTTTCTCTGTCTCCCTCTCTCCTGCTGGGCATGTGAAGATGTGCTTACTTCCTTTTCACCTTCTGCCATGATTATAAGTTTCCTGAGGCCTCCCCAGAAGCAGAGCCTGTACAGCCCACAGAACTGTGAACCAATTAAACCTGTTTCCTTTATAAATTAGCCAGTCTCGGGTATGTCTTTATAGCAGTATGTGAATGGAGTAATACAACCCCCATCTTCTTATGTGGAAAACGGTAGTGGACTCATGGATTTTGCAGGGTGCCATAAATATTGTATGCATATAAAGCCTTCAGTATAGAGAGAACATTCTATATACTCAAGAAATTGGAACCATCAATATCATTATTGGTGTTGTTGCTGAATTATAATTCCATGGCCTAACTAAGCCTGCTGTTGTACATACTGAAAACTCCAGCCAGATTGTCTTCTGAATTTCTCTCTAGGGTCCCAACATATCTGGATGACAATCATGCTTATAATTGTTTTTAGGCAACGTTTTGCCTCACCATAGGATTTGGCTAAAGCAAGTCATTGTGTAAGGATCTTCCAGAGTTGTTCGCAAGATTGAGCAATGATATCTTTGGTCCTGGAGTTCAGAACAAAGATCAAGAATCAGGCTTCAGGGGAAGTAAGCACACCCCAATCAACATTACATTAAATAGATCTGGCTGGGCCCTGTGGCTCATGCCTGTAATCCAAGTGCTTTGGGAGGCTGAGATGGGAGGACTACTTCAGCTCAGGAGTTTAAGACCAGCCTAGGTAACATGGCAAGACCTTGTCTCTACAAAAAAATACCAAAATTAGCTGGGCATGGTGGCACACACCTGTAGTCCCAGCTATTCAGGAGGCTGAGGTAGAGGATCATCTAAGCCTGGAGAAATCAAAGCTGCCATGAGCTGTGATCACGGGACTGCACAGACTGCACTCCAGCCTGGATGACAGTGAGACTCTGCCTCCAAAAAAGAAAAAAGAAAGAAAGAAATAGACCAACTTGTAACTTATTAAACAATGGTGCTGCATTGAACATACTACATATGGCCATATCCCCAATTCATTCAGGCTTTCCAAAGAACTTATATCACACTTAAACAAAAGGTTTTAAGCACTTACTCTGTTTTAGGCACTCTATTAAGCTCTGCATGCATGCTTTCCTTGACTTACGATATGGTTATGTCCCCATAAACTCATCACGAGTTGAAAATATTGTATCAAAATTGCATTCCATACACCTAACCTGCTGAATATCATAGCTTTGTCTTCTCTACCTTAAACATACTCAAAATACTTACATTAGCCTATAGTTGGACAAATTCATCTAACGCAAAGCTAATTTTATAACAGTGTTGAATATCTCATGGAATTCACTGAACACTGTACCGAATGTGAAAAACAGAAAGGTTTCGCGTCATTCATAATGTCAATTAAAAAAAAAAAAGGTAACTCAAACCACTGTTAAGTTGGGGACTGCCTGAATGTGGATTATCTCATGTAGTCCTCCCTAGAACCATATGAGGTGAGGGTTGTTATCTTTCTTTTACAGTTGAGGGGATTTAAGCTCAGGGCAGGGGGTGAAACAAGTTATCCCAGGCAGACAAATAATAAAAAGGACAGGTAGAATTTAAATCCACATTTGTTGTATCCCAAAGCCCATACACTGCACACTTCACTCTACAGCTTTTGAATTATGTACCCCAGCAATAGTTATGTTCAGACAGTATTCATCGGCTTAAAATTATTTTCACGTATCTCATTGCCACTTGTATTCAGGAATTTCCCCAGAAAGGGATGCAAGTTTCTTCTAAGGATTTTCCCAAACATATCATGGATATCAAGTGCTGTAACACACCTACCTCGTGTGTCTGTAGAACTCTGCCAAGAAGGACAGGCTTAATCATTTCTAGCTCCATGCAATCTGAGATCAGTTTCCTGCTATTTTTGATTATGCAAACACAATAAATCCTGATTATGTTTATATTATCTTAATCAAAGGCAACAGAAACAATTTTTTCGTTGCCTTTAAATTAAAAAAAAGCAAAAAAAAAAAAAAAAAGAATATCTTGTTTTGTTTTGTTTGCTTCGCTCTTTTTTCCCCACAACAGCTGAACAACAAAAGAGCCATTAAGCTCTGGGATGCTTTCACCCTTGCAACAATGACATAAAATAAAGGTGAAAGTGGAAAATCAAAGACAGCACAAAAACAAAGCTCAAGAAATTAGCACATTAAAACAATCAAGGAAATCCAGAGACTTTTTAAACTGATGGCAAAGCCCTACATGTACTCAGCTTTCTCTAGCATTCAAAAGATGAGGGGCCTTGCTGTTCATGGGATTGTGGAGAGGCCTGGAGTTGATGCAGGATGTGTACCATAATGGCCCACAGCTGCCACCAACACCATTCCTAATGGCACCCTGAGCCAAAGACCTTTCAGTTTCATCTTTCTTCCAAACACACAGCAGCTTTTGCAATGTTTGACCATACATTCGAAGAACCTCTCTGAAGAGGTATGCTTTTATTTCACAGTTTGAGATCAACGTGCCACCCTCTTCTTGCCAGCAAATGTGCAATTTTGATAAGAAACGAGGCCTGGGGAGATACAATACTGACAGATACTGTACATCTATGCATTTGGAAGACAGGGGTATACGAATGAATATCATGTCAGTACGATCCAGTGACTGACGGCCTCAATTCTTGACTTAGAGAATCCATATCCTCTCTTCATCAGCTATGTGAAATTAGGCAAATACCTGGGTCTCACTTTTCTTATCTATAAAATGAGAATAATAATAGAACATAGCTCATAGAATTTATTACTAATCCTATACTAATTTAGCAAGATAATGCATGCCAGGTGCTTTGCACGATGGCTGGTCTATGGCAAGCACTCAAAAAACTGCCTCTTTCAGCAACCTACAGAATGGCAGAAATTTTTTGCAATCTATCCATCTGACAAAGGGCTAATATCCAGAATCTACAAAGAAATTAAACAAATTTACAAGAAAAAAGCAACCCCATCAAAAAGTGGGCACAGGATATGAACAGACACTTCTCAAAAGAAGACATTTATGCAGCCAACAAACATATAAAAAAATGCTCATCATCACTGGTCATTAGAGAAATGCAAATCAAAACCACAATGAGACACCATCTCAAGCCAATCAGAATGGAGATCATTAAAAAGTCAGGAAACAACAGATGCTGGAGAAGATGCAGAGAAATAGAAGCACTTTTACACTGTTGGTGGGAGTGTAAATTAGTTCAACCATTGTGCAAGACAGTGTGGCAATTCCTCAAGGATCTAGAGCTAGAAATGCCATTAGACCCAGTCATCCTATTACTGGGTATATACCCAAAGTATTATAAATCATACTGCTATAAAGACACATGCACAAGTATGATTATTGCGTCACTGTTCACAATAGCAAAGACTTGGAACCAACCCAAATGCCCATCAATGATAAAGACTGGTTAAAGAAAATATGGCACATATACACCATGGAATACTATGCAACCATAACAAAGAAGAGATCATGTCCTTTGCAGGGACATGGATGAAGCTGGAAACTATCATTCTCATCAAACTAACACAGGAGCAGAAAACCAAACACCACATGTTCTCACTCATAAGTGGGAGTTGAATAATGAGAACACATGGACACAGGGAGGGGAACATCACACACTGGGGCCTGTCGGGGGTTGGGGGTGGGAGGAGGGATAGCTTTAGGAGAAATACTTAATGTGGATGATGGGTTGATGGGTGCAGCGACCACCATGGCACATGTATACCTGTGTAACAAACCTGCACATTCTGCACATGTACTCCAGAACTTAAAGTACAATAAAGGACCAGTACTACAAGACCAAGCACTTCAGTGAGAAGGAAAGAACATGGGGGATGCAGGTACTCACTTTGCCCTACATCTGCTATCTTTGGGGCTGTTAGGATCTCAAATCCAAGAGTCCTCACAATGCCTTGTTTAGCATGTGGAAAAACCTTAAAAGCTGGCCGGGCGTGGTGACTCACACCTGTAATCCCACCACTCTGGGAGGCTGAGGCAGGTGGATCACGAGGTCAGGAGTTCCAGACCAGCCTGGCCAATGTGGCGAAACTCCGTCTCTACTAAAAATACAAAATACAAAATACAAAAAAAAAAAAAAAATTTGCACGGCATAGTGGCATGTGCCTGTAATCCCAGCTACTCAGGAGGCCAAAGAAGGAGAATTGCTTGAACCGAGGAGGCAGAGTTTGCAGCAAGCTGAGATCACGCCACTGCACTCCAACCTGAGTGATAGAGCAAGACTCCATCTTGAAAAAAAACCCAAAAATCTAAAAGCTAAAATTCTCATACATACAATAATAACCACCACGACAAACTCACCTTTTGAGATGTCATCTACCAATCACGTCTCTGTGTGGAAATCAAAACCAGGTACAGGTTTTGAAAACAAGTTTCAATGCTCAACTGAAATGACCACCATGTAATCTATCTTCCATCTTAGCAAATAACCATGGCCTTTCACCTTTCTGCTAGAACTACTGCAAGCTCACTCCTGCTCTTCCCACTCACTACCTTCTGTTTGACACATCTCCATTATTTTCCATGGCACCACTCACCCAAGCCCCAACCTCTCCATCCTGGAATCATTTTAATTCACTCCTTTCACCTTCACTGGGTTTTCTCAGATCTGCCTATTGATTTTCTAGAATGCTACCTCCATTTCCTTCACTTTCCATTTCAGAACCATCTTCCATTTCAAACCACTATGACCCCTTGCCTGGACTCCCTGGACCAGGCCTGGACGGCTCCCTAACTGTTCTCCTGCCTTCTTCTCCTAGGCCCCATTGGTCTATGTTTCAGGTGGCAAGCAGTCATCTTTGTGGAATGCAAATCTCTGCATCTGTAATTCATATAAAACACATATTCATTACCTTGGTTAACAAAACTCTGTATGATCTGGCCTTTGCCCAATTCTCAGAGCTCTCTGGTGCCCCTCTCCCCATTTTCCGGGGACCTTTTCATCTTTCAAAAATTCCAAGGTCTTCTCCTCTTAGGCTATTTTCCGGGAAGGTTCTTTCTCCCTGCCTCGGCATGATTTGCCACTGGGGGCTCAGCTTAAATGTCAACTTACCTCTTCGTAAAGGCCCTTCTAGAGCTCCTCACCACTCTCTAATTATCTGACTTGCACCTGTCACTAATGATATATTAATTTACACAGTTATTTATTGCTTACCTTCTTTCAACTAGAATGTAAACTCGATGCCAGCAGCATTTTGTTCATACTCTATACCACTGAATACCAAGTGGCTGAGAGGGGTTGGCATTCAATAAATATTTGTTGAGTGAATGAGAGATTCATCCTGACTTACATCTCTATTTGTTGCGAGTCTAAGTCTAGGTTGTGATTACAGGATGGTCTTATTTACCTTATCTTCTCTCCACTAATTCCAAAGTTGGCATGGCCTGCAAACCTGTTCACTCCATGACCCCTCTTCCTCCTAGCTCATTTATTTCTCCATGGGAAAAATAAAGCCCAGATGGATAGATAAATGATACTGCTCAAGATGTTGTAGCCAGAGTAGCAGAAATGTCATTCAAACTCAGCTGTGTCTGGCATGAAAACCCACTGCAATAAGCAGATCTTCAGTATCAGCTCCAAGGCTAAATTCAAGAACCAAAATACCAGGAGAGCCATGTTTTTGCAATGGTGTAAATACACAGGTGCCTGTTGCACCTGAGCCATATATTCCTCATTTTTCATACTGAAGTTTTCAGCAGGAACACCCAAATGACTGTTTCTTTTCCCTGCTTTTCATATTTATATATATTTCATATATGTATGTTTCCTATGTATATGAAAAACATAGATAAGCATATATATCTCTCCGACATATATATATGATGAATGTATGTATATATGTTTTTTTCCAGTATTTATACTCATGCTTCTCATACTTGGCATACTTTTTTTTTTTTTTTTTTTTTTGGAGACAGAGTCTCACTCTGTTGCCCAGGCTAGAGTGCAGTGGTGCGATCTCAGCTCACTGCAACCTCTGCCTCCTGGGTTCAAGCGATTCTCCTGCCTCACCCTCCCAAGTAGCTGTGACTACAGGCATGTGCCACCATGCCTGGCTAATTTTTTGTATTTCTAGTAGAGATGGGGTTTCACTGTGTTAGCCAGGATAGTCTCGATCTCCTGACCTCATGATCTGCCCGACTCTGCCTCCCAAAGTGCTGGGATTACAGGCGTGAGCCACCTCGCCAGGCCATACTTGGGATACGTGAACCTACTTTGCACGATGTAACTTGGACCTGAATACCCTTTGAAGAGGCGTTTAATATACAGAATGGGAACTTAAGGTAATTCTGGAATAATAGGACATCTTACTTTTACATTTCTTTATCTTGAAGATGTCATATTCTCAGCCCTCAAATATGAAATGGTTTTCAACATGGAGAATGGGAAATGGAGAATAAGGAGGTCAATGTGTCAGGGAAAGTATTTCCTGATATTCACTGGAAACTCAAAAGATGAATTCCAAGTTTCATTAATTCAGTTGGCACCTCGGCCCTGGCTAGCCTAAAACTCAGATAATTCAAGAGATTTATTTCAGTGTGAAGACTCCATAACCTCAAACACTTAAAACAATCGCACTAACATATTTGCCATTCGCTTTTTTTTTTGTTTTCCTCCACTGGGGAGCCTGATTCTGTCCAAACAGAGAAGTTATATTACCTCATAAAATGCATGCCTGGTGTTGTTGCATTTTATGTTTGTTTGGATTTTTTTTTTTCATTTTTATGGATACATAGTAGGTGTGTATGTTTACGGGATACATGAGATGATTTAATACAGGCATGAAATGTGAAATAAGCATATCCTGGAGAATGGGGTAAACAAGAATTTCCCATTCTCGAATGAAGCACAGAACAAGACTCTGTACCATGAACACCTGCTAGAATCAGGGTCTAAGATCAACTTGATACTGCATTTTTTTTTTTCTTTAGATGCCAAAGAAAATTCTCTACTCCTTAGGCATTTTCTGACCTTGCTTACCATATGTCAAGTTTAATGAACAGCTCATTGGCTAGATGTCCCTTCTTTTCTCTTCAACGTGGAACCCTTTACAGGGAGATGTCTAAAGGCAAATATCTAAACTAAACGTACTCGATGTAGGCAGCTTACAGCTCCTCGATTTAATTGCATTACGCGTTTATAAGTAGGGAGCAATTTCCTCTGAAGTGGTACTTAGGCATTATTCCTCTTGGCTTCTCCAGAAGGCACTTGGGCTAAATTTCTACTTAATGTATGCTGGCTTTGGAACGTACGTACAAATAGCGGGATGTGTATTAACGTTTTAATTACGTGGCTATCCTCTGTTAGAAAATGAATCCAGGATGGACACAGACTTTAATTCCTTTTAACTATGAAAAACACTGTTCTTGCCATCTTGCGCATTAATTGGCCTCTTAAAATGTGGATCTTCACTGGCTTACAGCAAGAAAATGGAATCAACTCGGTGAGTTATGCCATTTCCTCTGCTGTACTATCTTTGTAACGCTGTCAGTATTTAATAAGCACTAACAAGAAACTGAGCACTTTCATTTAATTAAAGTCATATATCATGTTTAATAATTAGTCATAATCAAGGTGAATGATTAGCTAGAAAAGATATGAAAAATATACATTCCAGAGCAGCTTAAAGTCACATTTTTTAAAAGTCCAAAATAAACTCGTGAGGGCTGTGGATAGCTTTAAGTATGATATAATTTATGAAATGAAATAAATCTCAAGTGTTAAAATATTTAGTGGAACGGAGAATAATGAGTCCAGATAGGATTAGTTTAATTAGTTTACTGAAATGGAGTCTTCATCGTGGCTAAGTGTGATATATTGGCTTTTGTCACTTGAAATAAAAAAGAGGTAATTAGTCCCTACTCAAATATATTGTTTTCTCAGAATAGGTTGAATTTTACTTTAGGCAGCAATCCAGAACCAACTTCCAATTGATTTATAAATGCTACGAGAAAAGATCATCCTTCAGACAACTTAAGAATCCAATCACTTAAAAACAAGATTCCCAAAGAAAGAAACATTTTGTCCCCCCAGGGGACATTGAGCCAAGTCTAGAGACATTTTTGGGCATCATAGTGTGGGGAGAACTACAGTTGGCATTTAGTAGGTAGAGGCCAGAGATGCCATCAAACACCCAACAAAGTACTCAGCAGTCCCCACATAGAGAATTATCCAGCCCAGCGTCCACACTGCCAAGGTTGAGAAACCCTGATATAAACAGTAAATTCAGTATCTAAATGTCTACGTCAACCATTAGAGGGAAAGTGTGCCCACTGTTTCTAACTTGCAAATTCCAAATCCACATGGTGGCACGTTTGCATTTTTCCTACCGAATAAACTAAAAATCAAAAAATAATAAGAGCAACATCCCAAAACAATGTATAACACTGAAGAAGAACAGGCATTGATGCCAAAAACAAATCCTCTTTTTAGGGTATATTCATGCAACAGAACACTGTGAAGCTGTTAAAAAAATAATAATAATAATAAAGGCAGGGTAAACAACGTACGAACCCATTTTTGTAGTCTATATATTTTACAAATATATCATTGAGAAAACAGGAATTTCAGAAATGAAGAATAGGAGTTATGTGTGTGTTTAAGAATTTTAAATTTCAAACATAGTTTTCTTTCTAATTACTTATAGTATTTACACCTTTTCTCACAAGTTATATGCATTACTTGCACAATAAGGCAATATTATGAGCCAACAAGGAAAACAAGAAAAGTCAGGTCCCATAAAAATTTCCACTGGCACCTGGGTTTGAGAGACGTGACCTCAATCCCTTTGATGGAAGCCCTGAGATGAGAGGCCGTTTTAAGTTTAACGTGGGAGAAGCTCAAGCATCTAGAACTATCTGCGTCTGTTTACTCTGCTGTGAAGCCAGAAGACTGGGTTTGTTTGATGCATAACATCTCCAGTGTATTCACAAACTATGACCTAAATATTAAACACTCATGTAGACAAAATACCAAGAAAGTGTTTCACGCAAGACAGAACACTGGATAGACCTGTCTATTTTCACTGGGAAGTCTGGAAATTCAAAACCCCACTCTCAAAATACTGTTCTTTCTCTCCATTTTCCCCTTTACACTTTCGGGAGGACATTTAAAAAGCCTGCGATTCTTGAAAATCACCAACATCTTGGAAAAGAAGGTTAGCAAGAGGGAAAAGGCCTCCGCTTCTATGAAATCTGAATGTCTCATTAGGGATTTTAAGTTTATTATTACATTTCTTATTTTCCCCTAGAGAATGGACTTCTAGCTGTGGCTATGGCCATGGAACATTCAGGTGCAAACGAAAACAGTTGTATGAAACGGCTGGGTTTTTGTCCTAGCAAAGACAAAACATTTGGATGATCAGTGGTGTGAGCTGCTGCCAGTGTCTGAATTGAAAGCAGACCAGAGTTTGGAAACAGTGGTTTTTGGTTTTTGTTTTGTTTTCTTTTTTTAAATACAAATGTCTATCAATAGGGAAACTGGTTGTTTAAATTACAGTACATTGAAAGATGATTACCAGACAGACGTTAAGACTGAAGTAGATAATTTATATGTGCCAACATTGAAAAGCTTACATACTATTTTTAAGTAGTAACACAGTCATAGACACAAAGTCACTTACATTAAGTGTCTATGTTCTAAATGTGTATATTTTTTAACGTGCACAGGAAATATCTGGACAGATAGGTACTAAAAAAATATTAAATGATGGGGGAGGGAGGAAAGGAAGGAGAAAAAGACAGTTTTTATTTTATACAATTCTATGTGGTGAAGGTGGTTATTTTTTAAACTCTGAGCATTTCTGACTCCAAAATCATACTGTGATATAGTTCAGACATACCAAAAGGCATATAGAAAAATACAAATACTGGCCGGGTACAGTAGCTCACACCTGTAATCTCAGTGTTTTGGGAGGCTGAGGTCAGAGGACTGTTTGAGGCCAAGAGTTCCAGACCAGCCTGTGAAACAGAGCAAGACATCCTTTTCTAAAATTTTCTTTTAAAAAAATTAGCCAAGTGTGGTCGTGTATGCCTTTGGCCCTAGCTACTTAGAAGACTGAGGCAGGAGGATTGCTTAAGCCCAGAAGGCCAAGGCTGCGAGGCGAGCTATGATGATGCCACTGTACCCCAGATGGGTGATAAGGCAAGACTCTTCCTAGAAAGAAAAATAAAAGGAAAGGAAGGGAAAGAAGGAAAGAAGAGAAAGAAGGAAGAGGAAGAGAAAGAAGGAAGGAAAGAAAGGAGAGGAAAAGAGAAGAGAGAGGATATATGTGGAATGAAGTAATGAATACACAGATAAATGAAATAATCATCTTTCACACATTCAAGTGCTATAAAGTTATACTGATAAAGAATTATGCCATAGACAATTGTAAAGCATTTTTTCCTGCTCAGCAAACACAGATTCCAGAGCACAAGGGGGAAAGGGAAAGGGAAAGGGAAAGGAAAAAGGAAAGGGTAAGGGGAAGGGGCAGGGGAAGGGGAAGGGAAGAAGGGAAGAAGGGAGGAAGGGGAAAAAGATGATATTCCTGTAGATATGACCCAGCTTAAGAAATAATTTTAGTGTGGCTAAATCCCCTGACTGAAACCCTTCTGAGATGTATTCCTCTGCCTCACCTCTACAAGAGACAATATTTTGAATTTTGAGTTTCTTTTTTGTCTATATATACGTTTTCCAAGTATGTATGCACTTCTGAACAGCAGAGAGTACGAAAACCCCTGTATATTTTAATTTCTTGAGTAAATTATCCACAGTCACAATGGCAGAAGCCATTCTTCGTATATAAAGCACCAATTTATTTATTCCCACTGCTTTCTAGTATTCCATTGCACACAAGTGTTCTATTTTCTTATTCTCTCCAATTAGGCTATTACTGAAGTATTTTTGTTTCCTCCATCAGATAATATTATTATTATTTTAAAACAGTCTAAGAATAAGATACTCTTCTGGACAGAAAGAAGCAGGACAGAGTTACCATTGAAACTCTTGAGTTTATGGTGAAATCAAAAAGCTAAACTTCATTCAGTCTCAGCTCTTTTTTTCTTCCAAACACTCCCCTTAACCTTGAGAGGAAAGAGAGTTTACTACTACCCCTACTATTAACAACGAGTGATGACATTGGCTGCCATTATTAAATGTTTATGACTGGCCAAAAGCATACCCAGTGCCACATTTCTATGAGATAAGTACTGTTAATATTGCCAGGTCGCAGATAAAGTAACTGCATTTAGAGAGTAGATAACTAACCTTGCAGTCCACCAGATTCTGAATGTCGGTGGTGGGATTTCCTTCAAGGTCTGTCTGCCCTCCCGTTGTGTCTTCTGGTGAAACAGTGATAATCCACAGAAGTCCTTCATTATTGCCACTTAATAAGACACCGGCCGGGCGCGGTGGCTCAAGCCTGTAATCCCAGCACTTTGGGAGGCCGAGACGGGCGGATCACGAGGTCAGGAGATCGAGACCATCCTGGCTAACACAGTGAAACCCCGTCTCTACTAAAAAAAAAAACACAAAAAACTAGCCGGGCGAGGTGGCGGGCGCCTGTAGTCCCAGCTACTCGGGAGACTGAGGCAGGAGAATGGCTAAACCCGGGAGGCGGTGCTTGCAGTGAGCTGAGATCCGGCCACTGCACTCCAGCCTGGGCGATAGAGCGAGACTCCGTCTCAAAAAAAAAAAAAAAAAAAAAAAAAAAAAGACACCACCCCACTTCTTTGGAAGGCCCTTATTGTGCCCTGCAAGAGGAATGGTCAAGGAACGAGGCTGCCCTTGCAGGGTGCCCAACAAGAGTGTTCGTGTTCCACAGTACTTAGATCAGCCATTGAGAAAAACAGCAGAAAGCTCACCAGCTTTGGCGGAGGCAGGGGAAAAGGAAGTCCCTGGGAAATAAAAGCCTACACTGCAAGGTCAAAACTGAATTTGTACCAAGTATTCTTCATAAAAAAAAGGAAGAAAAACAATGAGCCTAATGCTTCTCCCACCACCATGTCCCAAATTAAAAGCATCCCTAGGTTGGAGCTGCCACTGGCTTGGCAGAAATGACTTATCCAGTTGGAAAATCACCCAAGACAGAAATGTTACACAAGTATCAGCCAGCTCAGAAGGCTTGGAAGACAGCAGTTATGGGATGAAATGGATTTCGCTAACATTGTTCCACCTCATCCTTGTCAGGGACTCTCCAGGGAGCTTGGCTTGGTGAGGTCTGGCTAGCAAACACATATTCTCATTCCCTAAACCTTAGACCCTGAAAGACAGAAGCCTCGTCATCACCACTACATTTCCGTTGTCTCCCGATCCTCCCTGCCTTCAGGAGAAAAAGACTCAAGATAGGAGATGGTTTGTGCACACGCTCATCGCAGCTTCCTGCATGACATAACAACTTCCCACTCAGCAACCATAAAGCTCATACTGCCTTACTCTGCCACCCATCAAAGTCCTTCTCCATCTGACTGATCCACTTCTCAATTATTCTTTTCTGCCTCCTACTTCTCCATTAGAATCCTCTAGCCACCCAAGCCTCTTTCCTCTTCTTCAGGCATGCCAAGCTTATTCTAACTTTAGAGACTTTGCACATTCTCTTCCCTGTGTTCTTCTTCTCCATACTTCCCTGGCTGTCTTCTTTCCTGTCCCAGTTAAAATGTCACCTCCTTAAACCTTCCCTGAATCTCCAAAAATCTTCCCTGATGCTCCAAACTAGGAGCATCTATCCCCTATTCACTATTTCATCACCTGGTATATTTCACTTCACTGCACTTGTTACTCTCAATTCCTTCTTATTTGTTTACCACCTATCTCTCCCACTAAATTTAAGTTCTGAGACAGCAGGGACCTAGACGTCTTGTTTACCTCTGTGTCTCTGGTGCCTGAAATTGTTCTTAGATCCCAGAGAGGTTCTATATAAACATATGTGGAATGAATTAATGAACGTACAAATAAATGAATGAATCATCTTTCAGACATTCAAGTGCTATAAAGTTATACTGATAAAGAATAATGCCATAGACAGTTCTAAAACATTTTTTCCTGCCCTGAAAATACAGATTGCAAAGCACAAGGGTTTAAATTCTCCTCAGGCTGTTACTACAGTAATTTTTTTCCAAATGATTGATGTGTTAGCCAAGCTGTCATATTCAATATATCTTAACGATGAAATGATTCTTCAGAAACTCTTCCTGTGTGTCACCTATAATGACATATGAAGAAGGTAAACAGGACTGGTTCTTGTGAATGAGCTGTCTGCTAATTGGTTCAGCACATAAATGCACGTCACCACCTCACATGGGTGATACTAACCCCCTGTGCCCCAATATCATCTGCTCTAGGAGCACTGGAGGTCACTGACATATGCCAGAGCACTTCCTGACAAGCAAATCTCCATCAACGGAATAGAACAAAGTCAAGAATGATTTAAACTGGTATTTTATTTTATCTAAATAAGTTCATTTAAACTGATATAAAAGGTAATTTCCTGAATAGATTACCTTCATGTAAGATATCATGAAAAAAAAAAAAAGTGGAAACTGAAAGCTCTTTAACTTTAAACATTTATATCTTCCATCTGTTTTGTAGAAATCTTTATAGGGACCTATGGAAATCACTGCTTTTCCAAGCAACCACATGATGCTTAGGGACCTAAAAGGATACTATGCTTACCTCTTGCATGAGGCCAGTCACTCCTACAACATGGGTCTATGCACTGGGTACCTCCTAGGAAACCCAGACACTGGTAGAGAAGTTTTATGTTTCACGAGAGATGACCACGGCTTTTAACAGCTCTGAATTCTACCCATCTCTACCGCAAGGCACATCAGCCAAGATGAACTCAGTTTCTACAATGATGTTTAAACTTTCGGGTTATTTAAGAGTCTAAAACCTGGATTAATTATACTTGTACTTCAGGAAAAAAATTCCTTTGCTGCATGAACCATGAAAACAAAATGCACTGATGATCTTTAAATGACCCAGAAACCAAGATAATTATAGTTGTAATTAATTACATAACATGACGTCCCCTGATAGCTAGCTGCAGGTCTAACCCAGAAAACTCCAAGGTTGGAAAATTTGAATGTAGGGACTTATCACAGACGCAGAGCCATGGTAAGCACGCACCAATTTCTAATCTTTCCCCTAGCATGTCTGACCTCAGGCCAGAATCACTTAACCTGTTCTTATCTCCAATGCTTATCTGTGAAATGGGGATGAAAGTCCTGGATCACCTCAAAGGGGATGCTGTGTTGAGTCATACATTAGCGATGTGAAAAAAAATGATTTCACAGGGAATACAGTCGAGAAATTTTAATAAAGCTAAGCTGCTAATAGAATGGGATTAAGAGCCAGTAAGTGCCAATATAATGCCATTTATCAGAATTTAATCTAAAACAGCTTTCACGGTATCACATCAATATATATATTGACATAGCTCATACACATATATGTTCCAAAAATGCAATGATTCCTTGCTTACTAAATATTTGTATTATCTCATATTGTTTTAGAAAATCGCCTTAGAAATGTATACCCCCTTGTTTTACAATGCACTTTTTTAGAACAACAAAAAATAAAACCAAAACTCATGTCTGAGTGTCTGGCACAAGATCCCATTCCCTGGCTTGTGGGATGGGGATTTGGCCCACCAATGGCTCTAGTTCTTGAATTTACGTTTCCCCTTCACTTCACATTTAAGGCAGGACATGGTCTTCCCTTTGCAAAGTAGCTCATACCAAATATTACTTGTCCCAAGTAGTACCAACATAAAAATGTTGCTAGTGTCATAATTACAAAGTAGATTTAAATGATTCATTAAAGCATGGGGACAGAGAGTAGGAGAGGAACCCAGAGAGATCATTCATTTTATTTGTCACTATATTTATTTATAGGCAAGGTGCTCTCAGGACAAACTTGACTAAACCAATAAGGAACACAGAATTGTAACACAGAATGACTTTCAGTTACTGTTTATGCGAGTCCCCTATCCACCTTTTGGGAAGAACTAGGGAATCAAGAAGAGTATAAACCCATTTGTCAAATGCACTCAAGAACAGCTGGATACACCCAAAACATCTGATGCTTAAAAAAAAAATCTCTCGTGACATATGGGAGCCCAATGCGGGCCTCTCTTTCCTGGATCGCGATTCTATAGCCACTAATCTGTCTTGATACTCTTACCAGTAAAATGGCGTTTCTGGATATTCCATTTTAATTTATCCTAAGTAGATATTGCTATAATTATCAGAAGTACAGACACATTAGACTGGTATTACCTTGAGACTGATAAGATGGGATAGAAGTAGTTTTGGAATGAGGCTGTCCTGTCTTTGAATACAGACTTTGTCATTTAATAGTGATTTGGTCACTGAAACGATGTACTTCTCTGATCTTCAGAATCTTTATCATAGGATAGGGATAATGATATTAATCTCCCAACGTTACTGAAAAGATTAAGGAGGATAATGCGAAATGGTTAGCATAATGTCTGAAACATAGCAGAACCAAAAATGTTCTTTCTCCTCCTTAAACGTATGCCTATCTACTCTAATAAAGCCAGATGGGCATAAACGGATAATATCTCTACATCTCCTCTCACCAAGATAGATGTTGTACACATTAATTTAAATTACTCCAGGCTCCATTTAAATTTGTAAGTGCTAAGGCCTTTAAATACTAGTGCTGGCAGGTCATGGAAGAGACACTTTCTGGATGGAATGAAAAGCATGCTATCCTCAGCTGTTTCAAAATACCCAGTTGTTTGAGATAAGGTGGCCAAACCCCATGGCGGTAACTCTAGGTTGCCAAGATATCTTGATGCTGTGAAAACAAAGCCATAAAAAAAACTCTTGGGAGCACAAGAAGAGGACCGAGTATGTGTTGAAGACAAAAGAGGGAATGTTTAGGTATTTCTAGAAGATTCCTATCATTTTTTGTTTTTTTTTTTTTTTGTTTTTAGTTTGGACATGACAATCACCCCTTCGTCTCATGCAAATTAATCTTCCTGTCAGGTTAAAAATGTGGAGGTGGGGTTAGGATTGCTAAGAGCCAGGTATATTCCTTGAGTAAAAAGCATTAATATACATATTGGCTTAAGGCTACAGTCTGCTGGATACAGTTACGCCATATCTCGGAACTCAAGCCCTAATGAATTATTCAACTCAGCAGAATAATCCAGCATAACTAGAAATAAGCAGCACATTCATTTGAGGGGAATGTTGTAGGGAGGACAGACAGGAATATTTATTTAGTATTTATCTGTATTGTGCCAAACACCTTAAGAAGGACATTCCGCCATTCCCCTTACACGGCTAACACATGGAGGCTCAGAAAAAGATAAGGAACGTGATTCCACAGGACGGTAAATGTTTGACCCCATACTGAATCCCCCAAATTCATGCTCCATGCCATTCCCACTATTCCACACCATCTGCAAACCCCGGCACTTGCAATAAGGTGCCTATTGGTGGCCCTTCGTTCCACACCATCAGAGCAGCAAAGCTCGCGTTGTATCTGGGTCTATCTGCCTCTCCATGTGTGTCTCAGAAAGATACTTTATCTTTCAAGTTTTATGGCTCATATCTGTGACTAAAATATCATCTATGACAATTCCCATCTGCTAAGCTTCAAAAGTGATATAGTTTCATTGCAAAGGGCTGCTACGAGGAGCCTAAGTTATAAGCCAAGATTTGAGTGGAATCAGAATGTACCTAAACTCTCTCTCACGGGAAGCTGAGCATTTAAAAACGTGAACGTGTCCACTTTCTTGAAAAAAGTTGCTCCGTGAATGTTTCCAGGCCCCAAAGTGTGGTGCCTGGTGTCTTCCCCAACACCGGTACAAAGAGCTGGTCCCCTGCAACAATCAATTATTGCAATGATCAACTACAATAATTGACCATTGCAAATATTGCTGCCGACACAGGTCAGACCCCATTTCTTACTCTGAGCAAAAAAGCAGAAGGCCTGGTTCCTCTGTCATCTCTGACAGTTATAGACTGACTGTAGACCTTCTTACAGATTAAGGCTTGCCTGGACATTCTCTTTTGGCCATCTCCTGTTCACAGTCCAGCATTTATTACAAAGGGACTGGAGATTAACACCATCTACTCTGCCAGGAGAAAATGCACATCACTTAGTGGTCTCACAAAACTGAGACACTGTAGAATGACACAGAACTGCCCTCCATTTCCCAGCTCAGGATCACTGTACCTCTTAATGGTACCTGTAGCTTTGCTTCAAGACTGTCTTCATTATAACATGTATTGTGATCTTTATGTTCTAATTTCAAATGTAACATATGTTCCTTAGGTTGGTGCAAAACTAATTGTGTTTTTTGCAATTAAAAGTAATGCTATATCTATGTTTTTAAATTTCTATAAATTTCAAAACTATAGAAAAGCTCAAAGCCACCTAGAAGCAAAATACTCTTTGTGTATTTGAGTATAACTTCTCTCTCTCTGTCTCCTGCTGTTCTCTTTTCCTTCTTCTCTTCCTCCCTCCCTTTCTGCCGTTCTTCTCCTTTTCCCATTGCGGCTTTTCATAGTGATACAAAAATTCTCGGTAAGCCCCCAATAAACGTAATAATAATCATTCTAATTTATTACGGAAAAATGGAAAAAGAATACCAGGTACACAGGCTGCCCCTCCACCATTCGTGCACTTAGCAGACATTATGAATTGATTCTGAAACTCCTCCTTCCTGAGTCAGATGCCACCCTTCTTCAGACAGAGCTCCTAACAGCCACTACTAATCAATCAGGGTTGGCAGAAGATGTGACTTCTCTTTCTGTACATGGCCACAGCCTTCAATGAGCTTACACTCTAACTTGTCAACACAAATAAAGAAAACAAATAAAGAGGCATAAGGAGAACTTCAAGCAAAATCGTATTACAAAGGCAAATATCAGACGCCTGGCACAGACTAGGCAGTTGTCTGATCTTAAGCAGGGTGAACACTGTGTCCTTTAGAGGCTGCTAGTACTGATATGATCCCGCTCTCATGGAATCTGAAGTGTGAAGTGGTTACTCATCCTTACGTGAACTCCAGCTCCGAGACCCAAATAGGATGTCTGTACTGATGGTGAGAAAATGATGTGAATTGAGTAGCATTAAAGACAGTAGGAAGTAAGTTTTGAATCACATCTTTAAAATGTAAGTTATGAGACACCAACTTTTGAACCCAGCAATCACACTGCTAGGAAATTAACATGACAGTAAGAAGTAACTAGGGCCCATATATGTGTTTCATTTATATATCTCTATAACTCAGTATATTCATGTGTAGCATTAATGTTTACAACGAAAAAAAAAAGGAATTAAGGGAATGACTTAAATAAGGTATGTCACAGCCACCTAGTGTAGAAAAACTGAAGAAGGCTCCATGGCATATTATCAAGTGAAATAAAACATGATAAAGTCACGCAGGGCATTTAGTCTGATGTGGCTTTTTCTGTCATTATGTGAAAACAACATATACCTGTATACACATGTATGTATCATATATGTGCATATCTTTTTTTCTTTTTTGGAGATGGAGTTTTGCTCTTGTCGCCTAGGCTGGAATGCAGTAGCGTGATCTCGGCTCACTGAAACCTCCGTCCCCTGGGTTCAAGTGATCCTCCTGCCTCAGCCTTCCCAAGTAGCTAGGATTACAACCGTGTGCCACCACACCCAGCTAATTTTTGTAGTTTTAGTAGAGACAGGGTTTCACCATATTGGCCAGTCTGGTCTCAAACTCTGGACCTCAGGTGATCCACCTGCCTCGGCCTCCCAGAGTTCTGGGATTACAGGCATGATCCACCGCGCCTGGCCATATATGTGCATATCTATGTACAATGGTGCTTTTTTCTCTCCCCAATGGCCACTGATGCTGATTAGCTTTAGTTAGACCCAAGATTTGGAGATGGACTTCATTTCGCCTCTTCCTCTGCTAATATCATTAGAATTATTAATCACGGGCATGTACCGCCTTCAGCAGAAAAAAAAAGTGCAGTGGTTCATCTCAGTGGTGGGACTGTGGCACACGTGTTTGCTTCTCAATTCTTCCTGGGACACACACAACACACAAATGTCACGTTAAAGAGGTAAATTCTGAGCTTCAAGTGATGGGGCTGGGCTGGAAGGGAGAAGGGCAGAAGGAGAGGAAAAACCAGGCCTTGGCATTTACGGAAACATTTCAGAAAGGCTTCTGAAAACCTGCGTAAAACTAAAGGTGCTTAGCGGAGAGCAGAACAGAATATAGGCAAGTCAAAAATACAGAGCCATCCATCCCAATAAAATACCTGTCCTGCTGATGCTGCAATTTCCCGAATGGGGCCTTGCTTCTGGGGTCGCCATGCATTAGTATTCTACTCACCCTGGCTGCAGTCACCATTTCTCTCCATTTCTTTTTGACCTCAAGCATTTTATGCATAAATGTCAGTGTTCTTTGCAATTAATCATGCCTACCAAAGACTAATTGTGGACAACAGTCCTGCAATTAGCAAAAATGCGTTTCAGATGTGCATGAATGTTCAGAAAGCACTCCCATTCCAAAACCTCGGGTACCTCAACAGGAAAATTGGCCACTATTTCACAAGTCCCTTTCAAATTCAATATGAACTAGCAAGATAATCAGATCATAGCTGATGGCACCCACGCCTAGGGTCTGCTAATGAGAAAATGGTATCCTGAAATGCATGCTAGGAACTCTGCAAGGCAGAACATCTGAAAATATCAAGCATGTCCTTTAGAGGAGTTAAAAAGAGTGGGGAGGAAACGAGGGGAAGAAGGGAAAGTGAGGGAGACAGAACTTATCTGAGTTGATAAAAAACAAAGATCGCTTTGATTGAAAAATACAGTGATTCCTGGCAGATATAATTGGACAAGTCAGGATCAGTTACAGGAGTCACATACATCACAATGTACCTCCAAATACCATTACTGTAGTTAGACCCTAGTTACTCATCACCGATAGACCAAGCTAGATAACATGTCTGCTTCTTAGTATTTTGTCTTAATGTGCACCAAGAAAATAACATAGAGCAGTGGTTCTCAGTCAATGGCAACTTTGCTCCATTCCCCTCCGCAGGGGACAATGGCAATGTTTGGTTGTCATAATGAGGGAAGGGGAGCTACTGCCATCCACAGGGATGAGTCCAGGGATGCTGCCAATTGTCCTACAGTACACAGGGAAGCCCTTCAACAACAGAATTTTCTGGCCATAATCAATAGTGCCAAGCTTGAAAATGTCAATAGTCTCAAGGTTCAGAAGTCGACTTAGAGTAATTAAAAAGTATGAATTCTGGGATGAGAAAGCCTATCTCCAGGCTCTGACGCATAACAGCATTATGGCTTCAAGCAAGCCCGTTAACATTTCCAAGCTTCAGTTTCTTCCTCTGTAAAGTGGGGATAAGCCTTGCTACTTTGCAGGCTGGCTGGAAAAATGTGAGATAATGGAAGTGACAGTACTTGTCCCAGAATTAATGGTAGCTATTATGATCATTGCATTATTATTATTGTTTACTTATTTTTCAATCACATTACAAAACAGAAGCACAACAAACTTGTTGGAAAGGTGTGCTATTGCTAATCAGACACCATGGCAAATAGCCCCTCCATCCTCCCAGGAATAAACTAGTCTCACTTCAAACAATTGTTACAGTTAGAATCCAATTGACTCCAGACAAAAGTATGGAGATAATCAGCATATTAAAGCCAACACTATAACCATATGTTAATTATGTAAATGATTCATTTTAATCAGCTAGAACCATGTAAAGAGTAACTAGGAATGCAAATGCAGGGAGTTATTAAAAACCTCATTATTATTCATCTTGGTTCCATGCATGAACGTAGCCATCCAAACAGATGAATTAATAGCGAGAGGAGAGATGAAAGGGCTTGAGGGAGAGTCTGCGGGACACCATCTGTCTGCCTTTGCTTCTTGCTAGGGCCTCCACTTTGCAGAAAAGCTGGATGAAGCATGCAAGAGCAGGCTTTGAACTTCCTCTGGAAGACCTGGTCAGCCCCCGAGAGCTGCAGGACAATGTGGTTTCTGTTTGTTTGGGTGTGTTTGCTTTTTACTGTTGGGCTGGGGGAAGGTGGCATGGCTTGGAGTCAATCTCCTCTATTAAGTAGACTGTGGGTCCCAGCGGACAGGGATCTCCCAATCCATGCCTGAGCTGTGAAAAACCTCCTTCTTCCTTCTTTTCTGTTTTCTCTTTCACCTTCATTACAACTTTCACCACCACCACACTATTTCTTCACCATCCTCCTGCTCGAGCCAGGAGGATCACCTAGGACTTCTTCCTCGGTTGCAGGTTCATTGTGCTAAAAAGAAGAAAGATTCACCACACTTCTCATTCCATAATAAATGAGTGAAACCTCCTAGGTCATTAGAGTGCATTTTCTGTGTTGCTTAATCTGAAGATAACTGTCTGGCTTGCTTTTCTCACCATTAATTCCCTAAACTGTAGAAGGACATACACTCCAATTTTTTAAAAGTGAATTAAGACTAAGAGTGTTTTGAGGTCTCCATGAAAACTTTTTATGCATATAAAGACTCTGTGAATGATGCTGGTTTTCCGGTAATACGTAAACTTTCAAAACATGGGTCTTTTTGAGATAAATAGGGAAAGAAAACCCAAAATGGATAGACTATCCAACACTAATTTGAAAATACTTATGGATTTTCTTTTTTTTTTTTTTTTTGAGACAGTCTCACTGTGTGGCTCAGGATGGAGTGCAGTGGCAGGATCTCGGCTCACTGCAACCTCTGCCTCCTGGGTTCAAGTGATCCTCCTGCCTGAGCCTCCTGAGCATCTGGGACTACTGGTGTGCGCCACCAGGTTCAGCTAATTTCTGTATTTTTAGTAGAGATGGGGTTTCGCCACGTTGGCCAGGCGGGTTTCAAGCCCCTGACCTCAGCTGATCCACCATCCTCGGCTTCCCAAAGTGCTGGGATTACAGGCATAAGACACCATGTCTGGCTCTCTCTTTAGAGTACAGATTATAAACTGGTGACCCTTAGACTAATGATGTGTTTGATCACGTGTAGTCTCTCTGCGTGTGTGTGTGTGCGCACGCGCATGTGTGCATGTGCTCAGGCACACATATATATGCATATTTGTATCATCATAATGAATATCCTCACAGAAATCTGGAGTTTTAGTTTCTTCTGAAATACCAGAAAATCTGACAGTGTAGAGCCTGTACTATTGCAGAGAAAAAAAATGACTGCGGCTTCCTTTAGATAGAACATATGGGATGGGACATTTGTTCTCTGTTTCTCCACTATTCCCATCGAACTGACTGATGCACATATACAGAATTTTGTGAGCATCAGAGTCTGGAGTTAGAGACTATGGCAAGCTGATTAGATCTCCATCTCTTCCATTAACTCCAGAATGCCTGGAATAGATGCTTCATGATGATATAGGCAGAGGGTCACTCCTCTTTCCTAAGAGGCTACATACACATTTCTGTGGCAAACAACAGAGCCCAAATCAAACACATGCCTAAGGATTTGTCAGGGAATCCATTGAAGAGAGAGGGACCGGAGGAAGACTGGCCATAATGACAGATTTACACCTGATTCTGTGCAGCTGTGCTGGTGACAGGACTTCTTCAGAACAAACGTGATGATGACTACACACCGAACTGCAGTCTTTATCTCAAAACAGCAACTCTCAAATGCACACATTATGCTGATTTACAGTCTTGTCTTTGCAAACAGTAAGATGGGGGCTGGGGCCTCAGCCATTCCCCAGAGCATCATTGCTAACGCCACCCAGCCCAGGATAGCATCTTTCCCAACTCACTAAATGGGCTCACCGGCAGTATTTCATGATTCACTGACACCATATTGTCTAAGACCAAAAAGAAAAAAAAAGGTGGGGGGTTGGGGAAAATCACGCCAGAAAACCCATCTTCAATTCATTTCACACCAGACTTAAAAACACGTCCACCTGACAAAAGGACAATCGATCATTTCAATTCATTTTTAAAAGAGTAAACACGCTCAAAATTAAATGATTTGGGGGGATGAAAAATAAGGACATCCAAAAAGCTCTATGTGCTTTCTTCTTCATATTCTAATTCTTTCATGTGTCTCTGCCTGATGTCTCCTAATGTACTTTCACTGGAGTCCCATTTTTGATCTTTAATCCCTTTATGTGTTTTTCTGTGCTTACTCTTGAACGCCTTTGTAGCTGCCATAATTGGGTCTCTGGCACCATTTTAATAGGGCTTAGCACAATGCAGGCTTGACAAATTTCATCTAACTGGAAAAAAAAAAAAGAAAACTATCAATATCATCGGAGAAACTGACCAGAGTTTCAAATACATTGCAACAAATATATCAACTAGGACACAAGCCAACTAAGGCAGCCTCCTATGGTTGGACCAGGGAGGAACAACAGAAATCATCTCAGGCTGTGCCCCAACAGCCTGTCTGTCCTGGAGGGTTTATCAACTCACAAGTCTGGAGGCAGAAGGCTGGGCCAGATGATTTTTTTCAAGGCCAAACTTGGTTCAGCCATAAATGTCAGGGCCCAGCTTCCCTGGAAACATGCACAGCCTTCGTTTCCTCTCTAGGTGCCATGCCTTTGTGATTTTCAGCCAGGGTGCTCAACGATCTGGCAATGGCTAAGTGACATTCTCTGACACAGCTTGCTGGAAACAGCGTCAGATTTACAAATGTCCTGGTAATGAGAGAACATGCAATGGCAGCAGACACCAACGGGGTGGCAGCCTGGCTTCAAATCATCCCGGTTTCTCTGCGAAAGGCCTCAATACACATGTGTGAGGGTCAGCTGCCATGTCTGTGCCACGTGACCCAGCTCTGTACCTAGGCTATAGCTAGTTGGCTCAGTGATGAGCCCTGGACCTCCGCCAGGCCAATCAAAACCTTCCCTGAGAGTTTCTGACACAGAATCTTTCTATTTTGATATCAGAGGATGAGTCTTCTCACCTGTCTTCTATTAGCAGCCATATTTCCCACCACGTGCCACCATTAAGGATAACTATTGGCAGCTGTATTTCCCACCATGTGCAGGAAGCTAGTTTGTGGAAATGAAACTGACACAAAGAAAGGAGACATAGAAGGAGAGTCTTAGGGTATTAATATTTTCCGTGGGTCCCAGCTACCCTGGCTGTGGTCACATAAGAGATACCTGTATCTTCCCTGTTGAGTCATCATTTTGCATCCATTGACTTGAGTTGTGTTTACATCTCTTACTAAAACAGGGTTTCTCTATCTCTGCACTCTTGATATTTTGGGTGCTACAATTCTGTACTGTGGAAAGTAAAGTGCCTTTACTGTGCCCTGCCATCTTACTGTTTGCAAAGACGATGCTGTAAATCAGCACAAAGTTCTGTGCCTCGGTAAATGTTTAGCAACCTCCGTGGCCTCTATCCCGTAGATGTCAGTAGCATCACCCCACACAATCGAGACGAGCAAAAATGTCTTCGCACATTTCCAAATGTTCCCTGTGGGGAAAAAAAACTTCTTCTTGAGAATCACTGCATTAAAAGAATTTTAATGCAGCAATTCAACATTAATAACCAACAAGGTTCTTTTGTCCCGCCTGGCTACGGCTATGGTTTGGTGCATGGATTGAGACTATAAAAACAGATAAGTCCCAATTTAGATTCTCAGTCTCGGATATACTCTAAATTATTCCTTGAGACAAAATATCTGGCAAGGTCCTTCACGTATTTATTACCCCGTTGAGTGTATCATCTGTTTCTCTGGCTTCTGGTGACATTTATGTCTCACAAAGATTTTTATGGTTACGAAGAAGAAAGAAAAGTCTCTCACGCTCATGATAGTGGTCTTGAAACCCTATCCATCATGAGGTTTATATGTTTTGTATTGGGATGGATAGATGGATAGACAACTGATTGATAGATAGATGGACAGATGGACGGATAGATAGATAGATAGATAAACAGATAGATAGATTCCCCAAAAGAATCATTCTGATCACTGTAGGTCTCAACAATGCATCAATAGTCAGAGTGCTTGGCATCTAATTGACACATTCAGTAGTATCCAGTACACCTGCCTAACAGCATCTTGATATCCTTTTACAGAAATTGTCTCTTCCTTGTTAGTGAGCAGAAAAACAAGTATGTTGCCCTCACAATGGGAGCTCTAAAGATTTCTTCTGACTTCTTCCAACAGATTACCTTAGAGAGAGAACACAACCAGCAAGTATTCCCTGCCCTGGGAATCCAAATTTTAACCAGAGAGATTTGATGATAGAAAAAGTGACTAGAGGATCGTTCAGATGGAAGAAAAGGCATCCATTCTATAACCAGCCTCTAATGGCTGAATAATTCTCTTCTGGGATCCAGGCTTTTTTTTTTTTTTTTTTTTCAGTCTTCTTGATTTCATATGAGCTACTCAATATCCTCTCAATAAATGCTCTCCCTTGCCAAAGATAGTCCAAGTAGATTTCTAGTACTTAAAACTCAGCAACCCAACCTGATACTGCTAATAATGGTGAAATGAAATGTTAAACACGCACAAAAAAATGCTAGCATCTCAAGATCTATGAATTAGCACCATAATATAGTCATTTTTTTTCCTATTAAAAAGGACAAATTCAATAACCTACATTTAATTCTGGGGCCCTTTCTCCATTGTAATTACAAGATAAACAGATCTCATACTTCAAAGGGCTCCGTCTTTCCTGGCAGCCAAGTGCTGAGAAGATGAGAAAGCCGCTAGCCTGGCACATCCCAAGGTACTGATGTAACAGACAAGAGCTCATCAGACGTAAGCTGAGCTGTTGTGGACTCCTGAACCCCACCATTACCAACAGACAGGGAGAGATGGATTCCTAATCTTTAAAATGCTTTGAAAAGATGTGAGCTTTAATAGGACTTGGGAGTCCCAAAGCTGACTGGTTGTTCTACTTTTCCATCACACCTACAAATACAATCTTGCTTTGTCTTCCTGTTCAAAAATATTTCCCTTCAAATGTCCTCTTTTCCTCACCATAACATACCAGGAAGGCCATATGCCTCTTCCCACTTCTGCTGAAGTGCCAACAATGAAGCCCAGAAGCCAACATGTGCTAACCAGCCCCATCCCTCCCCCTCCACCCAGATAATAAACATCAAGAAGGCTGAAGGGAGATTCTGGGCACTTATTCTCGGCCCCTGAAACCAAAACACAGCTACTCAAACGTCTATAGAAGAATCATTAAATGCTCCATAAAATGTACTTAGCCGTAAGCAAAAAGGTTTTGTCCTCCAACAAAACAACTTAAATGGAGCCAACAAAAGGGATCCGATGGCTTTAAGTCCCAGTGTGTTTAAAGGTTCTGTGAACTCATGGTGACCTTTCCCCCAGCTGCTCGGCACACTGCCTTAAAAGCCAGGCGACCCATTTTATACCAGGCACTTTGCCAGGCTGAGAGGCCCACAAGATCCCAGTCTTTATTTATTTATTTTTTTCCTTTACTAGCTCCAGGGGTGACCTCGGAGGAAGGATTGAGTCTGGCTCAGACGCTGTTCTAAGGGCTCCGTGCTAGCCATTTCATTGGCTGCTCATGGCAAGATAATGGAATTGGCTTGTTTTACCCCCTTGGACAGAAGAAGTTATTAAGTCTCACCCACTGCAAGTAACACCCAGGTAGTTAGATGGGAGACAGGATTTCTCAGCAGCTTGATAGATTTATTTGGAGGATTTCCCCGCCACCAAGTATCACAGCAGACAAGAAACCCAGACCCCAGGAAGTCAGGATGGAGGCTGACCGCAATCTGCTGTGCAGTTCTGTCTCTGCCAAAGCCTCTAATAATGAAAATAGCAACTACAGCCCCAGAAGTCCCAGCCCAAGAGCAGCAGTAACCACCACCATCGGCGCATCCCATTACGCTCAATGATCCAGGCCCCACGCTGGGTGATTCACAGGGCATCCTGCTTAAGCTTCAGGAGACCTTCCATGGGGGTCTCATCCTATTTTTCATAGATTAGGAAACAAAAGCTCAGAGAGGCTATGTGACTTGTCCAAGGTCACACACTAGTGCAGAGCTGAGTTAGGAACTGACTCCAGCTACATCTGACTCTGACATCTGGGCTGTTACCTGGTACATTATAAAACACACATGCTGTCTTCTGACCCCACTGCTAAGCCACTTCTCTGGCACTGAACACTTGAAATGCACACACACACATATACACACAGAAACATACACTAACATACACTCAAAACATATATACAAGAACATGCATACAGTAACCTGCACATACTAGTACACACAAATATACACACACTAACACACATATGCAAACACAAAAAACATGCACATACTAACATACACACAAAACACACACTACACACAAAACATATACACAAGAACACCCACATACTAATACGCACACTAATATACACATAAAATATACACACAGTAACACACGTATGCAAACTAACACAAAAAACATACACATACTAACATACGCACAAAACACACACTACACACCAAACATATACACAAGAACAGCCACACACTAATACACACACTAACATACACATACACACAAAACATCCACACTAACATACACACACTAACACACATATGCAAACACACACAATAAATACATATACTAAGACATACACAAAATACACACACTAACACACATACACACAAAAACATATACACACAAATCATACACACACTACCACACATACACACACACTAGCATACACACAAAACATACACTAACACACACACTAACATACACACAAAACATCCACACACTAACACACATAGGCAAACACACAAAAAACATACACGTACTAACATATACACAAAACACACACTAACACACACACAAAAACATACACACATCATATACACACTAACACACATACACACACTGGTATACACACGAACATACACACAGTTTCCCTGTCAATGCAGCCTCGAGTCTCTGTTTTCGCCTACTTTCACCAGCACGCCTCAAGCTTCTTTGAATTCTCACCCTGCCAGGCCGGAACGTGGCGCAGCCATATCCAAGCATCCTTCCCTGCTGTCTCCCACCTGTTTGGTGTGTGTTTGGTTGCTTTAGTTGTCCCTATAAGTAGAAACAAGGCCGGGAGCAGCTGCAACGGAAATATCCTCCTCTGCCACCTGCCACCCTCGGACTCACCTGGTCTAACCTGGATTTACTCCATTTCATGGACTAGGAGGGTGTCAAGCAGGGGACCATGTAAACCTCAGTCAAGCAAAAGAAACTGTTCTTTCAAGCTTTGGGGAAGTGCTGCGGCCTCCTTCTTTGATGCAAAATGGTTTTAATCTTCCCCAAGAGCAAACATCTGCTTAACGCAAAGCTTTTTAAGTCAATTTAGGCCTCCTTTAAGTGCTACCTAGAAGCTTCACTGCTATTACAGGCAGGCCCAGTGAGATGGAATGGCTACAAAATGTGCAATGACACAAACAGGCCTTCAGAGCCCAGAACCTGCACAACACCAAACTGGCTTCACTGAGCAGGTTCATAAACAGGTTACGAGCAGAAGCCTGGAAAGAGGGCTGGCAGGTGGAGGAAGGTGGGCACTTTCTGTCCCTGGGCCTGCGGTCTTCAACAGTGACTGAGAAACCCCCAGCAGGCAGAGTTTGCAAACATCTACCAAGCCACAAAGCCAGCTTCCTGGTTGGGTTGATTCCTGTTCATTCTTTCTAATCATGGCACACAGAGGTTGAGGACTCAGGTTGCCTTTGGAAGGAAAGAAAAAAAATTCATACCCGGTGGATGAGACTCTCCAAGGATAGGGATATATTCAGGGACTCTAAACAGATACTCGAAGATGTCAAGGTGACCCGGGAAATCTCTGGGAGGCAAGGCTGGAATGTACAAGCCTTAATTAACGGCACTCTGTGAAGAAAGAGCAAGTGAAAACCAGACTTGGCCAACACGGGTAGGAAAAAAGAGATCCCAGTGTGTGGGACATTGGCTGTGTGTCGACAGCATTATCTAGAGAAGATTTACAACAGATCCCAGGGACACAGGTGCTCTAAGCAAGGGAGAGGAATTCTGTATCATGGAGAGGGATCATTCCTTTGGCCTTGTTGTGGCCTGCAGGAAACGTCCTTTCAAACAACTCATTTCCCTAGGCACCTGCTTGGTCCTCAGGCAACACATTATCTTCCTGGGCTTTCTGATATCAGGAAGGTTGTAGCTAGGATGGGTTATGTGCATTTCTCAAGAATTCGTAAAGGCTTCTCCCATTCTCCCTAATATTCACACATGTGCACACACACACATCATACATACAAACACACTGTAGACCACCTCATTTATTTTAGCCACATATGAAGCAGCAGAGCCACCACTACTCATCTTCTCAGGGTCCCTGTTTTCAGTTGACCACAGTTTGGCTAACATGTGACACATTTTGACTCTATTCTAAGAATTCTAGGCCACTGGGGAAAATACGATATTTATAGGTTTATTAAATGTAATTACAACATAATGCCATGCTATATATAGCATGTGACATGTAGAATGCATGTGGTGTATTAAATAATATATAGATGAGATAAAGTTCCATCCATCTGTCTTTTGGTTGAATTCCATTTTCATCATGGGGGGAGGGAATATTTAAGTTGTCTCATCTATAGAAAGACTATATAGTGTAATAAAAAGTGATTTTCCATAGTGGTAATTTTTTTTTAATTTTTTTTTTTTTAGACAGAGTCTCGCTCTGTCCCCCAGGCTGGAGTGCAGTGGCACAATCTCAGCTCACTGCAAGCTCCACCTCCCAGGTTCACGCCATTCTCCTGCCTCAGCCTCCGCAGCAGCTGGGACTACAGGTGCATGTCTCCACGCCCAGCTAATTTTTTGTATTTTTAGTAGGGACGGGGTTTCACCGTGTTAGCCAGGATGGTCTCCATCTCCTGACCTTGTGATCCACCTGCCTCAGCCTCCCAAAGTGCTGGGATTATAGGCATGAGCCACTGCGCCCTGCCCAGAGTGGTTAAATTTGAGGTTCAACACAACATCCTTGACACTGCTGATGGAGAGACATGCTGTAGACAGCAAGGCATTGTGGACAGAGGAAGCAAACAGAGGTTTAACGCGACAGCCCCAAATAGGGACACAAGGATGGGTACTTCAGATGATTCACAGCCAAGTGACTATTTCCCACCAACTTACTGCTCCCTTCCTGAGCAACCTTATATATCAAGATCCATAGGGAGTGGTAATAAGCATTTAGTTATTTAATGAAGGCCAATTATTTTCCCTAGTATCACACCTACACATACAAACACACACAAACACACACGGAGGCACACACATACACAGACATACATGCATTTCGGTGGCATATAACAGGTGCTTACTATGTGATAAACATTTTACATATGCTATGTAGCTACATGCTACATACAGCTATATACTATTTTACATATCCTATGATAGTTCATTTCCATCTCACAATAGTCTGTCTGAGAGGTCAGGGTGAGAAACCAAGGCTCAGATCAGAGAGGTTCTGAGACATGCCAAAGGTCACACAGCATTTGCACAGATGACTTGGAATTGGACTCAAAGCCAGTATGTTTAACTAACCCACAGTTTTCTGTACCTCCTTAGATGGCTGTGCTGTAGCTGACAATTCCCAAGTGAGTCAAGGTTGAAGGAAGGTGGAGGCAGCAAAGAACTCAACTAATCTTAGATTTTTTCATTCCAAAAACATCATTAATCTAACTTTCTATTAAAAGGACAAATGTTTTACTTTACGGATCTGAAATTCCAAGTCTTAGAGAGTCAAGGGAAGAACGGTCTCATTGTCTCATGTCTTGTCCTTAGAAAGTTAGCTCTGTCAGCCGGGCGCGGTGGCTCAAGCCTGTAATCCCAGCACTTTGGGAGGCCGAGACGGGCGGATCACGAGGTCAGGAGATCGAGACCATCCTGGCTAACACAGTGAAACCCCGTCTCTACTAAAAAATACAAAAACTAGCTGGGCGTGGTGGCCGGCGCCTGTAGTCCCAGCTACTCGGGAGGCTGAGGCAGGAGAATGGCGTGAACCCGGGAGGCGGAGCTTGCAGTGAGCTGAGATCCGGCCACTGTACTCCAGCCTGGGTGACAGTGAGACTCTGTCTCAAAAAAAAAAAAAAAAAAAAAAAAAAAGAAAGTTAGCTCTGTCTTGCCATGTAGATAGGTCATTGTACACACATACAATACAAGCTTCCTTCTCTCTGCTACTTTCTGGGCCTTGTCACATAAACATTGCTCTGCCACTTACCACCTGTGACTACTTTGTTCCTATAAAAAGTACCTAAGAGACTGGGCACAGTGGCTCACGCCTGTAATCCCAGCACTTTCGGAGGCCGAGGCAGGTGGATCATCTGAGGCCAGGAGTTTGAGACCAGCCTGGCCAACATGATGAAACCCTGTCTCTACAAAAAATACACAAATTAGCTGGGCATGATAGCAGACTCCTGTAATTCCAGCTACTAGGGAGGCTGAGACAAGAGAATTGCTTGAACCCGGGAAGTGGAGATTGCAGTGAGCTGAGATCGCGCCACTGCACTCTAGTCTGGGCGACAGAGCAAGACTCCATCTCAAAAAACAAAAAACACTTAAGTCTTAATTTTCCTTGAATAAAACATAGCAGCTGCTGAGATAATTATTTATCATTACTTATTAAACAATTTGCAAATTATTTGCTCTGATGCCACTGTCACCTGCCCCTTTCGGTGGCACGGCCACCCTCTTTGTCACGGTTTATTTGCAGCAGAGGCTGACTTGGTTATGTATTCTTTCAAAGGTTTACCAACCCTCTCAGGACAGTTTCTGCATATCCAACAGGACGATAACAGATACACAATTTATTTTCTGGAGTGAGTTATGAAAGTTAATCAATAAGAAGTGGAAGTCTTGTAAATTACCTATCGAAGATCAGCCTATTCAATGTTCTGCTTCTACAAGGCTGGTTCGAGCTGAGGTCTCAGGCTGCACTATTCATTAGCCCACATGAAAGACAATGTGATTCTCAGGCAGATGAAGGTAGCCCTCCCTATTAAGACAGAGACAGTAAAAAGTAAAAAACAGCAACTCCTTCTCTCAGAGAAGAAAAAAATTAAAGAGGAGCCAAAACCAGACTGAGGAAATATCTTCCATGAGTAGAAAAGAAGCCTTAGAGGAGAGTAGCAAAGTAAGGAAGGGGAGAAGCAGCAATGGTGGACTCTTTAAAAATTATTTAAAACAAAGAGTTCAAGCACCTCTTGGTCATAGGAAGCACCTCCAATGGCCTGCTCTCCTCTGAGCCTGGCCAGGGCAAGAAAAGCGACATTCTAACCAAGACTGAATAAAAGTCCTGTACAAGAGACTGAAAAGGGCTCAGAAACAAGGCTCAGAGTCCAGGAACATGGGTGAAATGCACGTGTAGGGCTCAAAATGTATGCAGCAGAACAAGGTGAGTAAGTAGGAAAAGAGGTGGAGGCAGGTGGATTTCATTTCTTCAAACAGCGGCAAGCAGGAGATTTGTAGGGCAAAAAGGTGAGGCCAAAGAAAGTGGAAAAATCCTGGATGGTTCCATTGCAATGCATCTACCTCACCACCACTCTCCTCTCCGTTAGGCTCAATCAATGCTTCTGATTTGTTGGCATCTTTTGTTTTCATCATCAGTTTCTCTAAATATATTTTTGTAGTGAAAAATGGGAGTATCATGATGATAACCACAAACCTTCCTACCCGTAGGACTGATATCCATCCAAGAGATTTTTTTTTCCATTTCTCCTGCCGACTCTACTCAGGAGGATTTCAAAACTGCATGTATGCATGCAGAATTCAAAATGCTTGTGTTCCTACATGCTAGCCCCAACACCTTGAGCTCACAGTTTCCTCTCCCATCTCTGGTCATGACATGACTGGACCAAACTGGTTTACCTTGATGCAGAATGTTCCAAGGCAGATAGATCCCTGGATTTCTGAGCCTAAAAGCTTTCTGCTTGTGAAACTGCCAAGCACAGAGGGGCCCTCAGCATTCACGCAGAGAAGAGAAACGAGAGGCAACAAGACTTGGTCTCAATCTTCTCTCCCCTGCATCAACCTTGCTGGAGGTTCTCACCATGCTTTGGTTATAAGCTGTGACCCAGATACTAAAGGCAAAAGACTACGCATTGTTCTAAGTCCACTAAACCTGGCTCCAAACTCTTCCTTCCATCACTGGAAAAGGCACTGCAGAGCCCACGTGAGAGTGTCCCTGTTTTAAGAAAACTGTTAACACTTCTTTAATGTATTTGTCTTATTTGAAAAGCAAAGTATTCATACACTTCAGAACTTCAAATGCCCTTAATGTAAAGTTTACCGAATAAACCAAATTGTGCTGCTGCCCTGCTTAAAACTTTCCAGCAGCTTCTCATTGCACCTCTATAAAAGTCCAAACTCGTTATCATGCTGTGCAGGGCCCTGCCTCAACTGGCCCCCCACCTACCACCTGACATCATTTCCTGCCAGGGTCCTCCTTCATCACAAGGCCCTGGCCATCCTGGCTTCTTTTGAACACTCTCCAATCACTTTCTTCTCAGTGGGATGCTCCTTCTTGCATTCAGTTCTTTTCTTTAGCATACATACTCAGAGAGGCCTTACGTGACTATCCTCTCTGTGATGGGCCCTCTGTGTCTTGGGGCATCCCTCTCATTTCAGTCTTTTATTGCTCAGATCTATAGCGATGATGCCTGTGTGGGCCTCCATCCTGCCCATTAGAATCTAAGCCCCACAAAACAGGGTCCTTGACTCACTATTCAGTGCTGTATTCTCAGTGCCTAGAACTCTGCCTAGCATTGAATCAATGCCTCATAGTTATGTGATGAATAAAGGATTGGATGAACATATTGACCTTACAAATGATAACAATGCATCAATCAATGCATTGGAGCACCAGGCCTTGGAGACATGCAGCCCCATTAGAGAGAACTCGTTGGACCTTGCTTCTTCATTTTTCAAACCAATAAGGTACAGTACATGAGCCGTATTTACCCAAGTAAATACCCTCTCTCACTGAAAGTAAATATGCTTTTTGGCCTTGACCTCCTTTTGCCTCCAGCAGAATGCCTTTGGCTGTCAGCAGCTAGAAGCCTGAGCAGAGCAGGTGGAGGGAGCTGCAAATGACCCTGAAGGTTGAAAGGAAAAGAAATTATCACCCAACAGATTGGCAAAAACTTAAAAGATTGATGATGTCCAGTTTGAGCACAGATGCAAGGAAACTGGTCCATCATACCTTTTTTTTATGTGTAAGAATTGGCAAAGCCATTTGCTGAAGGGCAAAAAAATTGTTGTATTACTGTTTACAGAACTGTATGCCATCACAGTATAGAATGACAGAGTGGACCTGTACAGACTGACATGGGGAGATGGCCAAAACATGCTGTTAGATAAATAAAAGCAATGTGCAAAACCACGTGGGTGATGAGATCCCACTTGCTTAACATACATGCATGGTGTCCGTGTACACATACCTATGCATGTAATTACATAGGAAAAGTATGAGAGGGTTTCGGACTCACACTCCAAACCATTAGCAGGTGTTGTCTCTGGGTGGGAGGTAGAACAGAAGGGGGGCAGTAAGCAGACCCACAGACTTCACTCTGCTTTCTGACTTATTTCTTGAAATTGTCCTGGGAAAACACAGTCATGACATTACAACGTTAAAAGTAAAATTTCTCAGAGACCTTGACAGAGGGACTCTGAATTCCTGGCTGAGACCTGGGATGGAATTTGTGGAAAAAGTGGAGGTTAAAAGGATGAGAAGCACAAAGCCAACTGATGTGGATTCAAATCCAGGCCTCCCAATGCCCCGGGACTTGAGCAAGTGACACCTCTGATGCTCAGTTTTCTCACATTCCAAGCTTGGGTGATAGCAGTAGCTACCTGCTAGAGTTTGGCGAGGATTAACTAAGACCTTATGCGTTAAACGCTTAGCACACTGTCTGGTACAGGGCAAATACAAACGTTGTCTATTAATTTTTATTATTATCATCATTATTTGTCATGTTTCAGCATTCATATGTGCTGAAATGAGGGAAAGGAGAGCAAAGAGACCACAACACAGCAACACAATTAATTTAACCTTTTAGCGTAGAGTTGTCCAATAGAACTTTTAGCAATAAAATAAATGTTCTATGTCACACTGTCCAGTACAACCAACACAAACCACATGTAGCTCTTGAGCACTGAAAATGTCAATGGTACAGTTTTGAAAGCTATTTAATTTTAATTAAATTTAAGCAGAGACACGTGACTAGCGGCTGTCATATCGCACAGCATGTTTCCAGAGATTGCTATCTTCCCCAGCTAAAATATCCTCATTCTCTCCTAATAATCATTGCTAACAAAAATTGGCACCAGTAACAGTGCTTAAAATTGAATGAAATCCTAAGCATTTCACATCATTGGTGGCCTTAGAAAGGCTGAATTTAGAAGGTTTTAGGAAGTAGTTTCTTTTCCAAGCTCATTCAGTTTTTCTGGCTGCTTGAAGGATAGTCTCAGCTGGTGCTAGCCCATGTTTAACAACACCTCTCTAATACTTTCCAAACTCTGCTTTATTTCCTGAGAGAAAACAGGCCCCGGACACAGCAAACATCTTCAACAAACACAGGTAATAGAAAGAATTTGATGACATTACTTTGTTTTCAACATATTTTTTGAAATAAAAATTCATATTCCACAAAGTTCACACTTTAAAATATACAATTCTGGCCAGGCATGGTGGCTCACACCTGTAATTGCAGCCGTTTGAGAGGCCAAGGCGGGCAGATCACCTGAAGTCAGGAGTTCAGGACCAGTCTGGTCAAAGTGGTGAAACCCTGTCTCTACTAAAACTACAAAAATTAGCTGGGCATGGTGGCAGATCCTGTAATCCCAGATACTCAGAAGGCTGAGGCAGGAGAATTGCTTGAACCTGGGAGGTAGAGATGGCAGTGAGCCAAGATCATGCCACTGCACTCCAGCCTGGGTGACAGAGCGAGAGTCTGTCACAAAAAATAATAATAATAAAGTAAAATATACAATTCAGTGTTATTGAACATATTCCCAAATTGTACAACTATCACTATTATGTATGAAAGTGGTGATAGTTGTACAATTCTAGAACATTCCAGATAATTCCAGAACATTTTCATCACGATAAAAAGAAAATCCATATCCATAAAAGGATCACTTCCCATACCCTCTTCCCTCAGCCCTTAGCAATCATTAGTCTACTTTACGCTACTATAGGTTTGCTTATGCTGAACATTTCATATAAATAGAATCATACAATATGAAGTCCTTTGTGTCTAACCTCACTCATTTAGTATAATATTCTCAAGGTTCATCCACACTATAGCATGTAATACATCATTTCACTTTATAGCTGAACATATCCCATTGTATGCTATATCACCTTGTGTTCATCCATTTCTTAGTTGATGGACATTTAGCCTGTTTCCATGCTTTGCTTATTATGAATGATACTATTATAAACACTAGTACACATGTTTTTGTGTAGACATATGTTTTTAATTATCTTGAACATATACCTAGGAGCAGAATTGCTGGGTCATAATAACTCTGTGTAAATTTTTAATAAAAATACTCAACTATTTTTTCTAATTAGCTGCAAAATTTTACATTCCTGCCAGCAACGTATGTGAATTCCAATTTCTCCACATCTTTGCTGACACTTCTTGCTATCTATCTTCTTTATTATAGCCATTCTAGTTAGGGTCATCAATGCATTTGTAATAGATACCATTTATTTATGGCTAGTGATGGTGAATGTCCAGTTAAATTAGAATGAAAAGTGTGATTTTGTGAATCAATTTAGGCTATAAAAATTGAATCAATTCAAAGAAAATATTAACTATACAGTAGTAGTGGTGCTAAAAGCTTTAGGAAACTGGTCAAAGGTATGGCTTTGTGGTTCCATTATGTAATCTATGCACAAACCTGTAACCTGAAGCCCTATGGAAAAGTGGTGTGGGCTGGGTGCAGTGGCTCATACTTGTAGTCCCAGCACTTTGGGAGGTCAAGACAAGCAGATCACTGGAGCACAGCAGTTCGAGACTAGCCTAGGCAACATGCTGAAATCCCATCTCCACGAAAAATACAGCTGGTCATGGCGGCATGCTCCTATAGACCCAGCTACTTGGGAGGCTGAGGTGGGAGGATCACCTGAACCCAAGAGGCAGAAGCTGAAGTGAGCCATGATCGCATCACTGCACTCCAGCTTTGGAGACAGAATGAGACTCTGTCTCAAAATAATAGTAATAATAATAATTTGCTCATTAATACACAGAGGCTAAGGGGCAGATCCAGGACAAGAGGGCATTCTTCAGAATCCCTGCACCATAATCCTTTCTAGAATTGCATGGGAAATATAACGAGTTTCTGCAGGCAAGGCCAGGATGACTTTCTTCCCGGAGAACGGCTGCAAAGGGTTTGGACACAAAAGGCCCTAGAGCAACAGAACTGACCAAGCAGCAGTGCTGGGCAGTCCGAAGTAATCGTTTAGTGGTGGCGGATTCTCATCCATTCCACATCTTCAGGTGACATTCACCTGAGTAAGGGAATGGCTACGCATTCCCAGAACATCACACTACTCTGTCCAAGATGGGGAAATGCAACTTCTGGGAACAGGATATATAGCCTCAGTTCTCTTCTACTTGGTCATCAGGCCCAGAATGGAAGGACAGGGTCAGTTGTTTGTGCCCTGTTTAAAGACATGTGCAAAGATTTAGGTTACACTGCACTGCAGTATCCAGTTCACCTCCTGGGAAAGGCTGAAACATGTTTTCCACCCCAAAGCTGCAAAGCTGCCATGCTGTGAAGCCACGACTGTTTCTGGAGCAGAGATCCTTAAGTATGTTTCTGCCATGGGGTGCTTTGACAATCAAGTGGAAATGATACACCCCGCAACTGCAAGACCATATGCCTACAGCGTGACATATAATTTACGGGGAAATTCTCAGCCACCCCAAGTCAAGAACTGTGCCCACAAATCACTCTGCAGGAGCCCCTCCTTCCTTTTCAGCTCCAAAGAATGGCATCAAAGTCCCTGGTGCGGGTCACTGTGGGCTTTTCCTGGGGTTGGAAACTCCTTGGCAGCAGATCAGAAAGACAGCTGCTGACAGCTGAAAATTTCCTGCCTGGGCCTGAAGATTGAGAGGCAGAATGTGTGTTTCCATGGCACTCCCAGAAACAGGTGGCTCCTAAACTCTGGAAAAAGCACATTCCTTGTACCACAGTAAGTCAGCTGCTCCCTGTGGACACGGGTATTTAGGGCATGAGAGAGTAAAGTACCAGGTGTCTCTAAGACAAAACCAGGAAGCAAAGAAAAGAGAAGAAGTGAGCTAATGGATGAAAAATTTCAAGACAATACAGGATGTGAGCTCAGGGGCAGAGTATCATGATCCACCTCACCATCATCAACAGTTTCTTCCCTCTTACATTATTTTCTTCATAGCACTCGCTTTCATCTGAAATTAATCAGTTATACACATTATGGTAGTTATTCTTTGTTTTGTCTCTTTTCCCTACAAGAACATAAATTCCACTAAAGAAAGCATCATAGCTGACTTCATTGCGTTCCTAATGTCTGCCATTGCACCTTCATGTAGTGGTGATTAATACGTATCTGAAGAATTACCAAAGGAATGAACTAACCAGTGAATGTGTAACAACCTTTCTACTACCCTTTGACATAGAAAAGTTTCTCTCTATTTTATGTACGAATGAACTGAGGCTCAGTGAGGTGAAAGAACTTGTTCAAGTGAGTGAGGCAGGCTCTGGAACCTCACTCCATCTGAATCCAAACTCCCAAGTTGCCCCCTGTTGTCATAACTTGCAAAAGTGAGAGATTCAGTCCCCAGGGGCCTTCTCTACTTCTGCTAAAATAAAATAAAAGGAAAATCAGCCAGCCCCAAAACAGAACTGTCCTGTGATGGAAAACCTAGTCCATGACACATGGCGCACCAGATGTTGCTTACAGTTTTGATACAGCAAGACGTAATAAAGCACCCAAGACTGATCCTCCATGCTCAGGCAGGTTTGCATGTAACCCCTTTGGATACATTTTTGGGTCATTAACAATTAAACACACATGTTGCACTCCCCTGAAGCCACACAAGACACCAGACCCTCAGGCACAGACACAGACACATTTCTACACCCCCCAGTCCTCTACCTCTCATTCCATAAACATTGTGATTTTTCTGTTACCCCATACCCCTGAAACTCACTCTCCTTTTTAGGGCAGAATTCTCCAGTCAATGAAGATCAAAGAAATGGCAGCATGAAACATGGATATTCACTAGCCAATCGTGGATACCATGGTACTGGTTGTCTTCACCAGTACCATGCACACTAGCTGTCCTCTCTGTTTCCCATCTTGTCCCACTAAAGATTATTTGTCCATCCTCCACCCACTTTCCAGAGGAATCTTTTAACATGATACAATCAGATCATAGTGCTCTCCTACTTTAAAGTCTGCAGGGGTTTGCCATTTCTCTTAGATCAAAATCTAAACTCCCTGCAATGCCCTACAAGGTGGAATGGTACCTGGCTACTGACTGCACACCTGACTGTCTTTTTCATCTTCCCCCTTTACCCACTATGTCCTGGCCATACTGACCATCTGGTAATTTCGTAGACATATCCATTTCATTCCATCTCAGGACTTTTGATTATTTTCTCCCCTTAGAATTCTTTCCCAGGACTGTACACACCTGGCTCCTACTTGTCAATCAGATATGAGCTCTAATTCCTCTTTCAACAATCTAAAATAACCCTTTCAGTCACTACCATATAACCAATTTTTTTTTTTTTTTTTTTTTTGGAAGATGGAATTTGGCTCTGTCACCCAGCCTGGAGTACAGTGGCCTGATCCCGGCTCACTGCAAACCTCCGCCTCCCAAGATCAAGCGATTGTCCCATCTCAGTCACCCAAGGAAATGGGACTACAGGCATGCAGCACCATGCTGGCTAATTTTTGTACGTTTCAGTAGAAATGGGGTTTCACCATGTTGCCCAGGCTGGTCTCGAACTTCTGACCTCAAGTGATCCACCCACCTCGGCCTCCCAAAGTCTTGGGATTGCAGACGTGAGCCACCATGCCTGGCCCATAACCTATTTTATTTTTTTTCCTAGCCGTTAACAGCATTTGATATTCTCCCGGTTATTTGTCTGCTTTATTTTTTCCTGTTAATAGGATATAAGTGGTCTTACTCACACCTGCAACTGTATTGTCTGGCACACACTGAATGTTGAATAAATATTAACTAAATTGGTGAACACTTATGGAAACCAAGCCACAGCCATCTGACTTTCTGAATCCACCCCTCCTCAGCCTCTCAAGTGGAAGTGGTATGTCACCATCCTCATTTTGATTCTGAGGGTCAGCTATCAAGACGGAAAGGGAGGAGTATTAACTGGTAAGTTACTGATTGGAAAAAAAAAGTCTTTTAAATGTTCCGTGCACATTCTGACAAGGACTGGCTGGCAGACCTCATCCTAATGCCATTGGCAAGCCCGATCCGTGACTTCTTTCTCCAATCTACAAAGGAAAAATGTTATACTTTGAGGACTTAGGGGAATTAGGAGGAGGATTTAGTTTTTAAGAGAAAGCGAAGTCATTTAAATTGAAAACTGATCTTGCGCCTTAGACATGCGTTTGGTTTGAGAGGAGGACTGATGAGAGCTGGCAAGGCAAGTCTGGTCTGTCTCCCGGTCTCCGCTTGTGATAGAAGGTTGCCAGGAAGACATCTTGATCTCGAGCTGCTTGGTTTTTAACCCAGGTTTTAGTCCTAAAATGAACATGAACTTCAGTGGGTCTCTAGGAGATGGTTTTGTGTTTGAGAATCATAGGGGGCACCCACACCTCCATCGTGCTCATGAAATTTTTATTTTCCTCAAAGAGAGGCACATTTTTCAATGTTCCCATTTCAAGAAATTTACAAGAAAATCTGAAAGCAGACGCCACCCACTCACCTGGCTGACTGGAGCCGACCAATCTCTGCCTCTCCCTTGTGTAATTCTTTTTTTTTTTTTTTTTGAGATGGAATCTTGCTGCTGTGTCACCGAGGCTGGAGTGCAGTGGTATAATCTTGGCTCATTGAAACCTCCGCCTCCCGGGTTCAAGGGATTCTTCTGCCTCAGCTTCCCAAGGGACTGGGATTACAGGCACATGCCACGACCCCTGGCTAATTTTTGCATTTTTAGTAGAGATGGAGATTCATCATGTTGGCCAGGGTGGTCTCGAACACCTGACCTCAGGTCATCTGCCAGCCTCGGCCTCCCAAAGTGCTGGGATTATAGGCATGAGCCACTGTGCCCGGCCTCTTGTGTAATTCTCTAATTCATGGGATTGTTCGGCTATTTTCTCTTCTTTGTCCCTATCTTCTTTTCCCAACTGACTTAAGTAATGTCATTTTTTTGGTCACCTATTTACTTAGGATATCATATACTACCTTGTCATGGCTGAAGGAAAGGGATAAGAGCAAAGGGGCATGAGGAGAGGACATGGAATATGCTTTTTGTTTAAGATACCACCTTAGTCTTTAAGAACCTAACAGAAAATAGTCATAAGGTTAAAAAAAAAAAGTCACTGATTTTATTTTAAAAGGTGTTTTTATTAAAAACGCAACTGCTTGCAAGTTTTACAAATCTTTGCTAATAAAATGAGAGTAGATGAAAATTATTTAAGGAAGAAAATACATGTACCACAAAGAAATCCAGGATACATACAGAGCGGTTTCTAGTAATTTTTGGGTAGTGGATTGTGGTTCATGTGTCTATGTGGTATATGCATATATCTCTGTATGTTTGTTCGTGCTTTTGGTTTCTGAAAACTTAGGTTTACCCCACATTAGTTTTATGGTAAGAAAAATAAGCAACAACTTTTTAAAACAGTTTTGCAAAGTGAATTTTCTGTTAAACAGAAGTCAAAGGAGGCAACGAGCTTAAATCAAAAACCAAATCAACTGGCTGCACATTAAGACCAGCGCCAAGGTGGGCCTTGCTTTCTACAAACAGAGAGCTCTGCATGAAAGGCACTAGTGTGACTGAGGGTCAGTCACAGGATGGGGTGCATTGAAGGCTATCAATACACCCTGCAAGACGCCTATCTCAGCATGGCTAACAGCTCACAACCATCTACATCCTAATCCCGCTTTCCCAGGACTACTCCGCAATACTTTGGGCTCCAAATACATGGGGGACTGGGGCATAGTTCACCGATGTGAAGATTGAGACACACAATAGGTTGGGTCCACCAGATCCTAGCTGAGAATGTGAAAGTTGAATGAAGACTTGCAGAGGCTGATGGTCCCTGTAGCTGAGTCACAGTGGTGCGGCAGCCTGGAGCGGGGTTTTTCAACCTCAGCATGATGGGTAATTCTGGATAATGCTGGATAATTCCAGGTGTCCTCTTGATATGGTTTCGTTGTGTCCTCGCCCAAGTCTCATCTTGAATTGTAACTCCCACAAGTCCCACGTGTCATGGGAGGAACCTGGTGGGAAATGTTTGAATTTGGGGGGCGGGTCTTTCCTGTGCTGTTCTCATGATAATGAACAAGTCTCATGAAACCTGATGATTTTAAAAACAAGAGTTTCCTTGCACAAGCTCTCTTTGCCTGCTGTCATTCATGTAAAACATGTCTTTTACCTTCCGCCATGATGGTGAGGGCTCCCCGGCCACCTGGAACTGTAAGTCCAACAAGCCTCTCTCATTTGCAAGTTGCCCAGTCTCAGGTATGTCTTCCTCAGCAATGTGAAAAGAGATTAATGCACCTATGCATTGTAGGATGACAGCAGCAACCACCATCCACTTATGACAACCAAAAACTGTGTCCAGATATTGCCAAATGTCCTTACAAGCCAAAAATCACCCCCAGTTGAGAACCACTCACCTACAAAAAAAGTTCATAAATTCTGCCTGCTGAGATCCCGAGGCCAGCCCTACCCTCTTGTACTTTCCTTGGCTTCACTTTTTTCTTTTTCTTTTGAGTCCAAGAGTTTCTGTGCATTCCACTGTTCATGCACTACACCTCAAAATATAGTAAACATACAAACGTTGCCCCTCTCATTTTTTTGAAGCTAGCCAGGATTGAGTTCTGTTCCTTCAGCCAAAGGGATCTTAACAAAAACACACATTCAGGAATCATCTTTGGTTTCTTGAGATTCAAAATGGTGGAGATCCTCAACCCACACGATCTTATGGGTCTCATGAACCTTATGGGTCTTCAGTAAACCCACAGGAAGCCCAACGGTTATCAGTCAGAGATAAGAGACAAGTTGACATCAGCTTGTTTCTGATGTCAGGGCAGATCTGAACACAAAGGCTTCAATGAAGCAATGCCCCTGGGCCACATCGGACACACACACCATGACGTGTCAGCAACAAGGTGACTATAGAGTAAACCAGGATGGCAGAGGAGCATTTTACCCAGGAAGGTAGTGGCTTGGTAACATCTGTGCTTGGGAGTTTAGAACCAATGCTAACATGGGAGGAAGGTGGGAAACCAGAAAGCAGAGACATCATCAAACGCGTGTCTTGTCTATTCCCAGGGAGGAACTGTACAAAATGCTCCTTAATGAAGCTCTGACTCGCTAGAACCAAATACCAAAGAAAATACACATGCAGACAGCGTCTCTAACCCAAACCCCACAACTGTTTGGACAGATAAGAATCCCATATGCTCTGCACTATCCTCAGTAATGAAAGGCTTTTTATCCATCCCCAGACGGCTGCATCACCAGCAGCAAGTGGAGGCTCCGGTCCCTTACAATGCAGACAGGGACAGGGCTCAGCGGCTGATGACTGGCATTCTGTATGATGGGTGAACACATCCAACATCTGCTGGGCGCCCACACAAATCTTAGGCCCTCTGGCAAGCCGTGCCAAGTCCCTCTGCTAAGTCACAGTGGGAACTGTCTGCCAAAACACCAGGTGTGAAACAAAACCCAGCTCATTAGAATCCTTAAGCCCCCACCCGAATTCATGGAAAATGCTACAGGCAAATACAGGGCTGCCCGAACAGCCTTATTAAGATGGTCATCGGACGGTCCATGTCAATTTCACATGTTCTGTCAAAACCTCCCCGAGAGCAGGCACCTCCGTGTTTACACTGCTCGCCAGAACAAATGCAGAGCTGGAGAGGGAGAAATAACACACCACCACAGTAACAATAGAAGACTTCACTTGCAAGCTGTCTGCGGCCCTGGGAGTAACTGACGTGTTTGACAGAGAATGTGTGTTGGTAACGTTGCTTGATTTGTGTTTAAACGGAAAACAGAAAGTGTATTTCCAGGTTTCAACACTGATAACCAAAAAAAAAAAAAAAGTTCTTGTAAATAGAGCCACAAGACCCAGTCCCAGCAGTGCCCTTCCTCGGGCTTTGTCACCATACAACCCCCAGGTTGATCTTCTCCACGCGGAGCCAGGCTTCCATGGGGAACAAGGCCTCCTGACAGCCTGCTGCGAGATAGTGGGGGAAAAACGGATCAGAAATGACAGCGGCACAATATCACGTTAGCCTTCTGCTCAGAGTAGGTTGTGTGGGCAAGAGACATGGCCATTCCCCCATAGAGGATGGGGAGACAACAGACACCAAAGCTTTGCAGAATTGTGTGATCTGTGGGAGGAGAGGCTCTGGAGCCAGGTGCCTGGCTGGTCTGCCCTTCCCTAGCCCTAAGAACGAGGGCAAATTGTTCCACTTTGCTAAGCCTCAGTTTCCTTTTAAAATAAGCCTGGCCAGGATATTTCAAAGTGTTAGAAATTGTTTAGGAAAAAATCCCCAATGGACTAACTTGTCGTAGTATCAATGGTAGGAACATTAATTATCATTTATATCATATATAATCATTACTATGTAACTATTATTATGCAGTATTTACATAATGATGTATGTCATATAATCATTATATATAATTATCCTGTAACTATATGGCATTTTGCAATTATATATTATATATTTATAACTATGTATTACATAAAATATATATTATTATATATTATTGAAATATATATTGCATTATATCTTATGTATAATGCATAATATAATTAAAAATCATGTAACAATTATTATTTCTATCAGTTTTGTTAAGCCCTGACAATATTGGATTTACTATTATAAGTACTTAGGGAGTATTAATTCATTTGATCCTCAGAAATGACTCTGATATTATCCCTGTCCTACAGATGAGTACAGCAAAGCTTGAATTTAGACACTTTTAATATGGGCCATTTTACCAAAGAGAAAACTGCAGTTCAGAGTGGCTTAGGAATTAAAAAAAAAAAAAAAGGCAAAGCTGAGATTCTAACCCAGGGAGCCTGGCTCAAGGGCTCACACTCTTAGCCAACAGACGGTATTGGCTCCCCTGTACAGAAAACACTCAAGATTTCTACTCTTATATAATTGCATTGTGTTGGTTGTGGTGGTATTGCAGTATGCTTGGAAATAAACTTGCAAATACGTTTATTGAGGACTTTCTACGTGCCAGGTGCTGTGTTATGGACTTTACATGATTTGCTTCCTTTCACAACCACCCAAAGAGGGTGACTACTGCCCAGAAGGGAAAGATTGTGCCAAGGTCACACAGGTAGCGAACGGCGTCCAAGGTCACAGAGTTGGAGCCCTCAATGGTTGCAGCAGATGAACCAGGCAGTCTGCTCCAGGGCCTACACCCTACACCATACCACCTCTTGTCTGCCTGTTTTTCCCTCCCTAAGATATATTACTTCAATTAGATACGACAGGTGAAACCCCTCACACACAGCCTGATATATAGTAAATGCCTAAAAACAGCAGCTGCTGTTGTTATTATAACAAAATCTGAAAAGCCCCAGTTGGCATTTTCTTCCAAGAAAATGACGGAAGTATGAATTTATGCTGCTGTCTGCTCAGAGGGCAGCTCCTCTAGCCCTTTTAAACCTCAACAAAGCCCTTGTACTGTTCATCAATACCAGCTCCCAAATTCTGCTGCTGGTCAGACTCTCATCCCTCTGATCCTGCCCCCCGTCACTCTGATGCAGACGTTCTGGAGCCCCATGCTCCACCCTTGCTTGGACGCTGATCCATAGCGGCTTTGGGGGAATGCCTGGATGCAGCCGGACCTCAAAGCCACTGAGAGCTGCAATTTCCCCCCAAAGGCTTCCCATAAGCTGCCCAGTGTCGGCTGGCACTCACACATCCTCCCTGCCACCGGGCACTGACAGATGGGAGCTATTCTTATTATTTAACATTTATTAAGCGCCCACAGTGTGCCAGGAGCTGCATGGAACAGGGGTGTGGGTGGTCCTAAAGAGTCTGTCCCCAGAAGGCTATGGCCACATGGAAGGGAGGGGACAGGCCTCTCTTCCCCCTACAAAGTCCACCCTCCCCCTCCTGCAACCCAGCTCCAGTTCCAGTCCCAGTATGTTCTGGGCAAAGATTTGGGCAAGGATTCAACATGATTGAAACCGATGAACTCTCCTTCATGTGTGTCTTGTAATTAAATTCTGACTCTACTGAGAATGGCATGGCCCCCCAGTGCAACCTCTGAGGACAGAGACTGGGACTTAGTCATTCCAACGATGCAGGCTATTGGCTTAGGGAGTGGGGAGAGGATGGTGGCTTTTATACCACCCATGTGGAAAGAGGATGGTGCTTTCACACCACCCAGAGCCACAGGCCAAAATGTCAAACTCCATGGTGGCATCTCTCCCTGTCCTCCACCACCTCCCCAGTTGTATCTCTACACTGTCCACCCAGGCCAAACACATGTGTCCTTGCTCACCAGGAATCTCCACCAAGAGCAGGAGCAGAGACATGTAAGCATTCTCCTCTGTCAACCTAGAGCATCTCGATGTATCAAAATGAACATTCAATAACTCCAGAAATCATGAACAAACCAAGACAGCACTCCTGGCGATCAGTTGTGGGGTTGGTACAATGAGCTGATTGTCAAATCGATGGCTCCCTTCTGCAGTGGATGTGACCATCCCCGTGGACAGGTTGAAACCACGGGCGCTCAGAGAGCTGAAGCCCCGCATCACACAGGAGCCAGGATGCCAACTCAGATGGGTCTGAGTGGGAAGCCCAGCCCTAGGCATTATGTTTTGCTGCCCTAATGACACCATGACTACACTGCAAAGGCCTTGTGAGTAGAGTGCACTTGGTATTACTCCGATTTTACAGATGAGGAAGTGGAGGTTCAGAGAGGTCAAGCAACTTACCCAGAGTCACACAGAGAAAGTAATGGCCAGACTCAGGTTTCCTTGTTGCAAACCCTGTTCTTTTCAAACTGAACTGTGCTGCCTCAGGAAATAAGACGAAATACCTCTTCAGAGAGCAGCTCCTGAGAACAACGTGGAATGCACAAGTGAACCCCCTCCTCACTGCAATTCTCCCCTCCTCTAGGTGCCAATGCAGATTAAAGAACAGAAGAGAAGGATTGGCCAAGCGCCACCTTCTCCCACAGCAGTGGGTGTGTTGAACTCCATTACTTTACTCAAAGTTGGAGGCAAGGTGGGAAGGGGGCTGGGAGCAGGAGCTCCTGCTGTCATCTTCCCACCTCAAAAAGAAAGAGAGAAACACACAAAAACCATTGTTCTCTGAAATGTACCAGGAACTCTGGAGAATCTCTCTGTAGGAAGCCATCTTCTTTGGACTGTGCCTAAAACCTGTCTGGAGTGTCAGACCACGGACAGCAATAAAGACGTCATATTGAGTCGGTCAGTGGGGTGGAGACTCAAGAGTTCTACCTTCAAACAGTTGTGCTTAACCTCTGACTCCACTGTGAATGGCATGGCCCCCTGCGCAACCTCTGAGGACAGAGACTGGGACTTGCATCATCCCAATACCTCCAGAGCTTACAATAGAAGAGTCAGGAAACTTATGATCGATAAATCATTATCTTCATAAATGAATGAGTTTCATGGAGCCTTTCCCTCCTAGTTTAATAAGGCTGAAGAGCTCAAGCTAGACAGTGGCCACTGCTGAGTCTAATGGTCTCAGTTGCCCAGAGGAAAAGACCTTCAGAGTATTGAGTTCAATGTTTCTGGGCATCTCTTAGGGCTCAGCAGTGAATCAAGTGAACATGCTGGCTCCTTGCAAGCTGGTGGGATGTGTGTGTGAGAGGTCTATCTTTAGACAGGGGAAAAACATAAATAGGGGTGAGTATCTCCATCATAAATCACCCAGGAAAAGCACTTACCCAAAACAACCTTTAAAAGACAGGGAGGGGACTCTGCTCCACCATCAAAAGCTCAGATTGCCGAACACCAAAGCAGCAGCAGAGAGTGTGAAATCCGTAGGTCTTCCAACCCTCCCTGCCCTGTGCCAACGTATTATAAAAAGCATAGTTGCTGATATAGCATGCCTTTAAAATGATCAAAATGACAGATGGCTGCTGCAGCAAGACACCCTTTTTATAGGACTGATATTAATCAGAAGAGATTGACAGTGTCCCCTTAATCTCTTAATTTTAAAAAGTACATTTGTATAAAACAGAACTGGACAAGTCGCTAGCATCTCCACGTGCTTCGGAGTGATGGGAGGTCCACCTCATGCCAAAGTTAATAACTGGAAGGCTCTGTTTGCTCTTTTTAATGTATTTCTTTATGCATCACTGATGTACAGAGAAGTGGTGTGGCTGCATGGATCATGAATCTGAGAAACACCATCTTGCATTGATTATTGTGTTGCTCGATGTCTTGGGTGGACTGTCTTGACTTCTCTACGTTGTGACTTACTAGTCTGTAAAAAGAGTGGGAATATCCCAAATACACATGAGTGGAAGACATGACCGCAATCAGTGCAAGTGAGGAGACACCAGGTAAAACAGCCATCCCTGCCTTTGGCAGATCTGATCCTGAATGGAGAAGCCAAGTGAAGTGGAAGGCAATAAAACTACCTAGGAAATATGATCAATGGCAACAAGTGATCAAGATAATTAAAACCGGAAGCCCACCACTTGCTCCCCAGGGGATGGTGTGTGCAACGTTTGGGGGAGAAAGCACAGGTTTGAATGTCTGTGACAGCCTTAACTATAATTGTTGTTGATAACAAGAACCTAGACTTTGCTTATCCACCAACACATTTTGGTAACAGGTCCCTGATCTGGCCTCCACTGACAGTCTATGCAGCTTACCCGGGGCTGACCCTGCCCTCTGGCTCTCAAGTGGGCAACAAGAGCTGAGATGATTGGTTTGAAGATGGGCATGGACTACAAGATCAGCCAATGAGACCGCAATCTGGAATTCTTGCTGGAATTGTTGGGAAGAGAAATTCTAAAACGAAATGAGATGTAAGCTTGGAGTTGCCAAGAACCATCTTTTCTACCACTTGGACATGGAGTGCTTATGAATGAAGCTCAAGTAGAGATAACCACTGTGGAAAGGTGGAGAGCGACAGCCCTTGAGTTGTCAGAGTCCCTGAATTCAATAGTGCTTGAAGCTGGAGCTAGATGCTCTTTTTCCCCCTCTAACCAATAGGACTTAGAATTTTCTTCGTTGCAGACAAAAGAATCCCTAACAAACACCCTCTGGCCGGGTGCAGTGGCTCACACCTATAATCCCAGCACTTTGGGAGACTGAGGTGGGCAGATCACCTGAGGTCAGGAGTTCAAGACCAGCCTGGCCAACATGGTGAAACCACGTCTCTACTAAGAACACAAAAATAAGCCGGGTGTGGTGGTGCATGTCCGTGGTCCCAGCTACTTAGGAGGGTGAGGCAGGAGAATCACCTGAACTTGGGAGGTGGAGGTGTAGTAAGCTGAGATCACGCCACTGCACTCCAGCCTGGGCTACAGAGCAAGATTCCATCACAAAATAGTAATAATTCCTCCCTCCTTCTCTCTCCTTCTCCCTCCAGAATAATATAGAATAAACATAGTTTATATGTGAGCTTCTCCCATGTGTTAGAATATGAACTTCCTGTTGGAAGAGATCTAGCATGTTTTCTATTCTGCCACATCACCTAGTCCTGGTTCACAGTCTGGCACACAGTAGGTGCTCAATAGATAATTGCTGAATAAAGACATGACGAATCGCAGTGAAAACTCACAGTGACTTTGCAAGCTAGGCCATCCTGCTTTCATTTTGCTGCCGAGAAAACTGAGGCTAGGTGAGGTTAATTGACAGGCCTAAGGCCACAGGCTTAGTAAATGCCAGAGCCAATATATCAACCTGGACCTGTTTGACTCCAAATTCTCTTTGCCACCTCCCTGACTCTTTAATTTAGTCCGCTGTTGACATGGCCTCTTTGGCAGTACAGAAAAGTCCACTTAGTGACTAAGATGGAGCAGCCTCAGAGTAAATGACGCCACCAGCATTTCTATCAGGTGTGCATGCTGATGTCTTTCCCAATCAACAGACATTCTAAACATGGAAATAACATCGCAGGGCGGCAATATCAAGACCTGAAATGCCAGCCACAGAACCAAACAAGCTGTTGTTTTTCAAGTTCAACCAGAAACTTATTCAAATTACTTGTAAGTTCTCCATAGATTTCTTTACCTTTCTATAAGGACGGTTACTCTCTGTCCATTGTTAAGGCCGATGCTTCTATGATTTGCATAGTTACTACATATATGTATGTAGATGTCTCATAAAGTACATGTGCTGGTTTCTGCTTCGAAATACAGGTGGGTGGCTGAGACCAGGAGTTGGAGATCAGGTTGGCCAACATAATGAGACCTCATCTCTACAAAAGAATTTCTTTTAATAAAATAGCTGGGCGTAGTGGTACAGGTCTGTAGTTCCAGCTACTCAGGAGGCTGAGGATTACTTGAGCCCAGGAGTTTGAGGCTACAGTGAGCTACGACTGCACCACTGAATTCCAGCCTGAGTGACAAAGTGAGACCCTGTCGCTAAAAAAATAAAAATAAAAATATGGAGTGTAGGGTTTCCTTAAACCATTGTTATCCACATCAGAGAGGCATACACTGGCATTTTTCTGCCAGTGTCTAGCTACAGAAAGTTTAGGCTGGAAATCACTCAGCCTTCTGAGAGTTTACCATCTCAGAGAGAAAAGATGGCACAGAAATGGTAAATGATAGTGCCATTCTCGGGTGGGGTCGGGGAGAGCATTAGGGAAAACAGTTAACGTACACTGGGCTTAATACCTAGGTGATGGGTTAATAGGTGCAGCAAACCACCATGGCACTCCTTTACCTATGTAACAAACCTGCACACCCTGCACATGTACCCTGGAACTTACAAAAATAAAATAACACTTTTTTGAAAAAAAAAAAGAAATGGTAAATGATGCACAAACCCAGAAAATTAAACATTCACCAGCCCTAAGCTGGGCATGGTGCCTCATGCCTGTAATCCCAGCACTCTAGGAGGCCAAGGTGGGCAGATCACGAGGTCAAGAGTTCGAGACCAGCCTGACCAACATGGTGAAACGATGTCTATACTAAAAATATAACAATTAGCCGGGTATGGTGGTGCATGCCTGTAATTCCAGCTACTCAGGAGGCTGAGGCAGGGGATTCGCTTGAACCTGGGAGGTGGAGGTTGCAGTGAGCTGAGATCGCGTCCCTGCACTCCAGCCTGACAGAGACTCTGTCTCAAAACAATCAAATGAACAAACAAAAAAACCTTCACCTGCCTGAGTAATGGATGGTATAAATGAAGCCCATTCCTTTATGGGCTTACAGAGACACCGTACTTAGGAGTTCCAATCCTGAGATTCCTCCCAGCTCCTTTTGACCTATGTTTTTTCACTCTTGAGACCTATGTTTAAACACCGTCACATCCCACAGTGCCAGTGAATTGGAAAAGACGCCAAGACTCTATCTTAGTATCAGAAGCCAACTCCATGAATTCACCCAAGTTCTCTGCTCTACTAAACAAGTCTTCTTCTGCTTCTTCTTATTATTATTATTATTTTGTCCTGTGAATGCCTACTAATGCTTCACAGCCCAACTCAAATAGCACTTCCCTGCCTTTGAAACCACCCTCTTCCAGACTTTAAGAGGCACTGAGTTACTTCCTTTCCTGTGTTTTCATATGCGACCCTGCCTGAATGCCTCAACCTAGAGGGTAGGTTGCTGGATAAAAGACCCTGGTTCAACAAATCTGGTCCAAATCCCCGCTATACCACTGGCATTCTTTGTGACCTCGGGCCATTTACCTTTCTCTAAGTGTAGGTTTTAGGTTTTCCATAGGCAAAGGGGAATTATAAGGCACGACGGTAATTTCTTACCTAAGACCCTTTGGAGTCACCAGCATTTTGAAAATCAGATTTCTGGGGCTTTTGCAGAAAGGTATTTCAGTGGAAACACTGATTATGTAAAGCCCTCAGCGGGGTCTAGGACAACACCCTGAAATCAAACACATAAATATTCCCACAGCAAAATACATGAATATTTACATTAGCTGGGATAAAGAAAGTCTATAAATAGCTACACATCATTTCAGGTCAAGTTTCTGTTCCTAAAAGAGCTTTGGTGCCAAACTTCCCAAAGAAATTGCTTTTCAGAGCTTTTTGGAATTTAGAATTACAGATAAACGAAGGTGGACAAATACTGCTCGATTGTATCAAATTTACTATAAAAATATTTTGAGACACTAAATCTAAGCGTTTAGCACAGAGTCTGGCACACAACAATATTGTGTTCAATAATCATTACCTATCATTTCCTCCCACTGACTTTATTACAGTCTTAGAGGTGGGGTTTATCTACTAGTTCTTCCACTAGATTGTGAACCCACAGTTCAGTGGTTATGACTGTCACTTTTGTTATAGGCTGAGTAGGCAGTGAATGGAAAACTGAATGAATAAATGCATGATGAGGCGAATATGGCTCTGTTTACACCATCAACCCTCCAGGAAAATAATCTGCTGACTCATCATCTGTCAGACCTGGATGAGATGGGAATGATTTGCCCAACAGTGAAAGTGACTTGGCCATGTGTGGTCCAAGGGCATATCTATGAGGTAGATACCTAGATTGAGGTGTGAGGGTCTGTACTTGCAGCCCAGAGCCAAGGTCACATTAGACCCAAACACTAACCAAATAGCCTAACCAGTTACAAAGCTGTTGTTCTGATTATGTCATTTGGCCACCATCCATGGCTCGGGTAAGACCTCTCAGTAGCTTCTGGACTCAAGGCTGACTTGGGTGAGTGATTGAGGCTCCTGTAATTACCAGGTCAGACAACTCACTAATCATTCAAGGTATCACTAGAAATTAGAAATAAGTAGTGTTGAGTAGTACATTGGTTCTTCTTATCCACAGATATCAACATAGGGATCTCTATCAAGCAGAAAGCAGTCAATATTTGTACAATGCACTTGGAAATGCTACTCTTATCCTTTCCTCTCTGCTTTTTCTACACATGAAACAGTCCAGATGGATTCAGCTGAATTCTACATAGTCCTTCTGTCATTCTCTACATGGCTAGAGGGGAAAACTCTCTATTTGGCCATACACAACAAGTTTAGGCATAAAATAATGGGTTCAGGAGATCCAATATGGTAAAGATTCTGATTTTCCTACAGGAGGAAGGGTAGGGTCGATGATAACTAGCAAACCTACTGCTTGGAACAAAAGATCCTGTATGAGTAACTTCCCTAAAACTATCAGTAAATACCTCCACTCACTGCCTTTGCAGGATTAGGTCGACACCCTCTTAAAGGATGGCACAGCAAATGACTGGTAAATCACTTGTTTTTTTTCCTTCTTTATCTGAGTCGACTCAAAAGGGCAATGCTGGTCTGAATTTTCAAAATGGCACTTGAAAGTATTATGAAAAGGGAGCACTTCTGTCACAAAATCATTGGCTCTTGAGGTTGGAAAGACCTTGAAAAGTAATCTCCAGCTCTAATACAACAGTCCTTCAAAGCGGACACTATGGGCTCTGTTTCAACATCTCCAGGCACAGAGAAATTACTCCCAGTGATGGAGTACACATGCTTTATTTTGGCTCATTTTAACATCTTGCCAGCGACACATTAAGGTAGTGGTAGAACCTTAATTCCCTAGAGGAAATACCTTGCCTCCTGAGTGAGGAAGAAACCCATAAGGTCAAGAAACTGGTGAGCAAGTGGCATCCGCGGCAATGCAGGACAGCTGGCAACAGAAACATCGGCTCAGAGCTGAGCATGTGTGAGAGATACAGTTTTTTCTCCCTTTGCACTGCCCTTTCTCCCCTTGCAAATATTACTGCACTGGGGTGATTTTAGTTTCTTGATGCCAAAGGCTAAATAACAGGGGCTGTCTCAGCAAACCCTAAGTAAAGCTAGTTTCTCTCTGTGCGTTAGCTTTCCAGTGCATTCCACAGCAGTGAGAAAGGAAGGAGATAACGCATATCACAGCAGCTGGTCTAGAGGCTCTTCACTAAACTGCTCTCCTAACTTACGGGTAACTAGTTACCAGAGGTGTCACTTGGAAAAACAAAGTATGATCAGCCTAAAATTTGCAAGTAGAATCACTTGTTCTTTCCAAAAATAACTGGCTGTGTTTCTCAAATGCTCTGCAAAGGAGGAAGAAATAGGGCCTCCCCAATTTCTCAGCTGGCCCTTGCATCTTCTCATCTATCACTGGGGTAATACGTCCAGAGTGGCATTTCGTAATGACAGCAACATTCCAGCAAATCGATAGTTATTTAATTCCCAACAAGCTCTCAAGTCCATTAAACCTGATTACATTCACCCATTTCAGTGGGTGCCGTTATTTTTCCTACACCGGCACTTAATCTATAACAGGAACTTATGAGAACTTTCAAAAGCAATTTCAGCATCAATCAGCATAGAGTGAAGGCCGGGATTTGCTTGTAATTATTTATCAAATGGGGCGGCAGAGGGTCTGACAAAAGTCCAACAGCCGACCTTCACCCCATGTTTCCAGTAGCAGCAAGAGGCCTGTTACTTTCTAAGCTGCCACTGAGCCCTACTACAGAAATGGCAACCTTATCACACTGGCCTGTGTATACCAGGAAAGATGCAACAAGTTCCATGCTGCAAAGGACCATTCGCCAGGTGATCCATTTGTTCATAACATGTAATACAGAGCAAAGCTTTCAAACGGAGGAACGGTCATAAATCCAGAAAGAGAGAATGTGCTGTTGTTACTTGGAATCACCCCCAAATGACTCTAATCACCCAGGTTCGTACAGTTAACAAAAGGTAACAGCAAAGTTCAGAAAAGGTAGGGGGAAAAGTGACCAGGATCCTTCCCAGAAATTGTAATGAATAAACTAGGGTATCAGAATTTTTAACTACGAGCGGCTGGAGGGGACAGAGGGAGGCACAAGGGTAAAGGTGAAAGGGCATACCTAAATATATTTCGTTTTCCTTTTCTGTACAGCATATTTTGCAAAGGGATGATTATACTCAAAAAACTAATTATAACAACAAAAAGCCACCTTGGGTTTCTATGATCTGTGGGTTCTATCGCTAGTAGATGTTAGCTTTCAGCAGAGAACTTCAGACATATACCCAGAAGCCAATGCCTGCTTGCAAAGAAAACTTTACGATGGCGGGGGGAGGGTCCCAAATTTCTTATTGGCAGATTAATCCTCTCTGCACAGAATTAAAAGCCTTCAAAGTAAAACCAGCACACATTTCAACCCTCCACTTTCTTGCCATCATTAAGATGTAAACATCTGGCAAGGGATTCCTAGAATAATCTCTGAGCTTCATAAATTACCCATCAATAGAGTGTTCCTTCTTGCCTCAGTGCCACCACTCAAATTCAGGTGGGGAGAGCCTTCTCTGAAAATAGACACTCCGTGTGGAGGTGTCCTACGAATTAATGCATATTTCATGCTCCTTTCATTTCCTGGGTTAAAGCTCTTAACTGAGTCACCTCATGATAAGTTACTTTGCCTCATGATCTGCTCTGGGAGACTGAGTCCCTCAGAAAGCTGAGAAGGAGAGCAAATCCTTTGCCCCGTGGTCAACCTCCTGAAGCTAAGGCATGAATGTTAAACAGCAGTCAGATCAATACAAGCAAATATAGCTCAACTACACCATTTATTCAGCCATGAGAGATGTCGATAGCTAGATTAGGGTGATCCATCTTTTTGATTTCCTACTGTCTTCTCACTGACTACGCGAGGGCTTTTTCCTGTATTAAAAGTGTTTGCTTTCTCAACCATAAAAATTCCAATTATTACTCTGAGCACTCTGGAGTTAAGTTGCTGGCTGGCAGAGGCCTTGAATTACCTGAATCAGTCCAGGGAGGTAAGGAGCTGCCGGTACAATCATAGGCACGCCATAGGGATGCAGGAGAACTCCTTGAGACGCCAACATGCTTTACGTAGAGTTATTATTCCCTCTGAAGCTCAACACATCGATGGAGAGTTAGGGGGAAATCTATAGACCCAACTTCTTCCGAACTACAAAGCTGGGAGCCGAATCGCTTCTGTCAGGAGCCAAGCACTCATCAACGCCGCCGGGAGAGGAAAGAAAGAAAATCCGCATCAGCAACTCTTAATGTGAAAGTTTTCTTCCCAGACGACGAAGAGACACAGCAGCTGCAAAGTTGAAGCTACCAAAATGGAAGGCGCTATTTTGGGAACAGCTTGCCTAACATGACTAACCAAATACTCTTCATTAATTTAGTTCTCAGAGAGAGAGAGAGAAAGACCAAGAGACCAAGAGACCAAGTGACAGAGGGAACCAGGCTACGAGGTATAAGATCATCCCACTGAATTTGGCCAAAAGTTGCCCTTTTGGATGGGGTCTACAGAGATTTTTACAGGAAAAATAAACTGAGAAATATAAATTGATGTGATTATCACCTCCCAGTTAAAATTCAAATCCAGTAGGTTAATGCGGGCAATGTTTGGTACTGATAGAAAGAAAAATAAGAAGGCATTCAGTCTAGTTTTCCTCCCTCTCTCTCTCTCTGATTTCAATTTTAAAGAGGCAATTTGTAAATAATACAATAAAACTACCAGCTTATATTTGCACAATGTGTGCTATGCAGAGAGACGGAGTTAAATTATTTACACATGTTATGTAATTTCATTCTCACAACAAGTCTCTGAAGTCAGTACTACTATCAGTCCCATATAACAAATGGGAAACAGGGCTCATACTAGTTAAACGGTTTGCTCGTGTTCACATAGCTTGTAGAAGGCAGTGCTAAGCTACAAACACATTCCAGAGCCCAATTCCTAACCACAACACTATTTCCATCGCCGTATTGCAGTCTGTAATAACATTTCCTATGCCTTTTATTTTGTATTTTTAAAGACATTATTTTGAGCTTTCAACTGTGATATATTAATATGCAATACATTAACAAGAGATGTCTCCTTGTTCCAGAGTTTCAAGGCATAGCTAACAAGCACCATAACTATGGATAAAAAATACATTCAAGCACAGATTTGAAATCTTTCTGGTGTTTGAAAATACCCAAGCAGTCATTTGGGATACTTTACATGGTAGCAGATAAATTCCTAGGGGATTACATGAACTGGAATTATGCTGACTTGGGCATCCCATTCACTAGCTGTGCGATCTTGAACAAGTTCCTTAGCCTCTCTGAACCGTGTTCACTCATTTGGAAAACTGAGATAATAACAGTCCCTGCTTCAAAAGGCTGTGTTATCATTAAATGAAGTCCTAGTACCATATCATGATGTGTGCAGTACCGGTGGCTATTAGCCATTCTTCTCATGTATTTCCTATTCTCCTGATGATTGGTATAGACGCATCTTTGGTTTCAGACTGAAGGCTTTGACTTGAGATTCAAGGCTCAGGTAACATTCAAATTGTCACTCTTCTAATCTTCATATTAGGAAGTCATGTGGGTGTGCGTAGTTCCACAATTTTGAAAGCAATAGCATGAAGTTCTGATGAAGTGAATCCACTTAAATAACGTCCAAGTCCCAGGGATCACTGAAAATCACCTTCAAAACCAAATATTCACTTGCCACTTTCCACCTCTCACTCTAAATGGGACACTCGATATAGATTTTGTTGAAACTGGGAGAGAGCTTCAAACACCGCCAAACATATCCAACTATTGGCGTTTTGTAAATCCAAATGTCAATTCCTCCACTTTCAGATAGCCAAGGTGTTTTTACACTACACTAATTTTAGTTGCTTGATTTAGCTGCATAATTACATTTCTAGATAACGACAGCAGACAGGGTTTGGCAGAGAATCCAATTATTTAAGGCTGAATTTTGGCCATCTTGACAAGGTTTCTCTGTAATTGATTCCCATGCATCAAAGTGGCCACGTTGTACAATTCAGAAAGCTCCCATAACAGCTGCGCACTGACCCCTCTTACTCAACAGCCCGATACTGTTTCTAACTTTAGCTTTTGACGACTACTTTCAACACCACATTTCTGAGAAGTTACCGGGCAGGACAGAAGCATCGCTGTGAGACAGACGTGTCTCTCCCGTCCGCTTTCCTTTAGCAATCAACGGGAGAGGAGCGCTCTCAGTTACTTAGGTAAGGCCTGCGTCAGACCAAATTATCTCTTTAGTGTTATGAAATAGAAAGACCATTGGACCAGGAGGCAGGAGACTTAATTCTATCATTTAGGCCAGAAATGTGCACATTTAGACTCTTAGTTTCCTGAGCATAGAAGAGAGGTAACTATATCCACTTACTCTTAATCAAGAATGCTTCAATAAGCAAACTTGAGGAGGAGGTAGCTGGAAACTGCAGAGACAATAGTGATCCATTGTATTTATGTAACTTACTTTCTCTCTCTCTCTCCACACACATACACACACACACACAGCTCTCCATATTCTCGGGTTCCACATCCATAGATTCAACCAACCTCAGATCTAAAACATAAAAGAAAAAACCACCAGTGCACCTGCACTGAACATACACAGACTGTTTGTTCTTGTCATTATTTCCTAAACAATAGAGTATAACAACGATTTACACAGCATTTACATTGTATTAGTCTTCATAAGTAATCTAAAGATGACTTAATACGTATATGGGAAGATGTGTTTAGGTTATATGCAAATCCTAGGCCATATTATATCAGGGACTGAGCATCTGCAGATTTTGGTATCTGAGGGGAAGTCCTGGAACCAATCCCCCACCATATCGAGGGATGACCGTATATATAAAATTGCATTTCCAGCCATGACAAATTGGCTATATGATGCTGGTCACATCAGATTATACTATAATGTTACACTTCACTGTACCTTTTCTATGTTTAGATACAATCACCTACAGTATTCAGTACAGTAACATGCTGTGCATGGATTAATAGGCTACACCATATAACCTAGACATGGAGGAGGTTATATCACCTAAGTTTGTGTAAGTATGGCTCTGTGATATTTGCATAATGACAAGATTGCCTGACCCATTTCTCAGAACGCACCCAATGCCAATCGTTAAGGGACACGTGACTGTGTGCATGTATGTTTATAAATATTAAAGATTCTGCTGATTTTAGTAGGGATAGAAATAACAGCTATATTACATACAGAATAGAGATATATAGTTATAGCCTGTGCCAGGGATATTGTCTGTTTTCTTCTTAAGAACGCTATGAGACGATAAGCTGTTGCTGTTCTTGAGTAATAAATATCTTCCTTGTCTTGTGTGAAAATAAGGGCTGTCCCTCCCACCTCTCGTCGCGATCACCATTACTCATACATTCTCTGATTCTGATTTTATACGTATATATTATTGTTCTGTATGATTGCGGTACTTATGTTTTTGAAGTTGTACTGACTGCCCATCCTTGTTCAAAACCTTCCACTAATCATAAAGCGTGTAAATAAATAACAACTACTAAACAAAACCTCTTTTTCTTAACATAGGTTCTGTTTTCCCAAATGGAAAGCACCTAGTATTACCGAGCTGTGATTCTTCCTTCTTGGAGCCTCCTCTAGGTTGACACTACGTTGTGTGTCTTTCCACTCCCCAGTGGCAGCGCACATGGTTCATGGCAAACCTCTGGCTACTCAGCATCTATTGTGTGGTATTAAGCTCATGGTGTAACGCAGGAACTTTAAATAGTAGAAGAAATAGCAAGGTGAAAGAGGGGGCAGTTCTAGTAGTGGCTAAGAAACATGCAGATCCTCGAAACATACTGAAGTGAAATGAAGAGCCGTGTATGGTCCTGTGCTCTGCCCATCACGGGCAGGGAATGGTAAATGGTTTTCTGTAAACACTCAGATAATAAATATTTTAGGTGTTGCAGAACTTATGATCTCTGTTGCAACCGCTCAGAATTCTGCTGCTGTGGCGTGAAAAATCATCCACTGATGATACGCCAATGAATGATTGTGACCATGTTCCTGTAATACTGTAGTTATTAAATTCCTATCATTTTCACAGGTCACAAAATATTATTCTTTAAAAAAAATTCTTTTTCCAGCCACTTATAAGTGTAAACACCATTCCTACCTCGAAGATTATACAAAAACAGGCAGTGGTCCAGGTTGGGCTCACAGCCCATGGTTTGCTAACCCTTAATCTAGGGTATGTATTTTATCCAAGCAGTCAGACTTCAAGACAATGGCAAATACACACCCCTTCGCTGTTCCCTTCTGCTTCCCCACTATCTTCTTCTCTCTCCTAATGCTTCCTTGGTGCCAGTTCTGCTCATTTTCCCTGTGCCAGAGATTTCCATCAAGGATTTTGCTTTTTCTTAGCCAGGCTTTGATAGTTCAATCTCATCCCTCCACCTAAAAAAAAAAAAAAAAAATTCTTCCATCTATCTCCACCTTCCATGATGACATGCCCTTCTTAGGTATTAACTCCTCTTTTCCTATTCTAGATAAAGGCATTTTGGCTCTGGCTGTCAGATACTGCATCTCCCCTCCCAGATCTTTTTTTTTTTTTTTTTTGAGACAGAGTCCTGCTCTGTCCCAGGCTGGAGTGCAATGGCATGATCTCAGCTCACTGCAACCTCCACCTCCTGGATTCAAGCCATTCTCCTGCTTCAGCCTTCCAAGCAGCTGGGATTACACAGACCCACCACCACACTTGGCTAATGTTTGTATTTTTAGTAGAGACAGGGTTTCACCATATTGGCCAGGCTGATCTCAAACTCCTGACCTCATGATCCACCCGCCTCAGCCTCCCAAAGTGCTGGGGTTACAGGCATGAGCCACCGCGCCCAGCCCCTCCCTTCCCAGATCTTAAGAGCTAACATAAGCTGGGCACAGTGATGCACACCTGAGTCTCTGCTACTCTGGAGTCTGAGGCAGGAGGATCACTTCAGCCCAGGAGTTTCAGACCAGACTAACAAAGACAGCCAACATGAGTGACCGGCCCTGCTGAGTGGTAGCCACTCAAAGTTTAGACATCAATGAAAGAGAAAGAAGAAACAGAAGTGTTGGCTGTGACCGGAAGACAAGAGACAGGGGGTATCTAGAAAAGACCAATTCCTGCCTCATGGATTCTGTTGGTCAACAGAGCAACCTGCAGCCTCAGGGACCAAGTCCAGTCCATCGAAGGGGATGATGATGAGCATGATAATAATTTGTCTGCACAGTGTAAAGAAAAAAAGGTAATATTGTTTAATGGGGGCATCTCATGTAAAATCTGGATTTACATCATCTCTTGAAAGACTGGACGATCTAGGCATGTTGAGCCACATTTCTTTGTACCAATAATCACATCTGTGAAAAAGATGCCTCTCCCACAGGTCAGGAGCTCACTGTAGGATCAACTCTACCATTCTTTGCTTTCTAAAAAGCTATCTAAAAAGAAACTGTCAGTTGCCATTTGTTGACTATCAAAACAGAACAAAACAAAATGCATAAAACAGAGTGTTTCCCTGATCCTATCATCACATTTCTTATCTTTTGGATATTGACAATGTTTATTTCAAAATACAGATTTGTGCAGATTATGTAATTACTCACACAATCACTCACTTTGTTTCCAGACAAAAGTGGGCAACAGAAAATTTCCTACAGTGTCTGAGGCCCTTCATGATATTCCTCACTTTATCTTGTCCAAATTCATCCTCGGATACAAACTGTCCTTTTTTCTACAAATCACTGTTTTCTTCAAACCACACTAGCAAATTGTCTTTGCCAAACACCTCTGTGAATCCACTTTTCCATTTAAACGTGCCTGCTACGCAGAAATACCCTTCCTTCCTCTCTTCCTTTTTTCCTTTTAGATCAACCTTGCTGGCCTAAGTCAAATGTTCCACGACACTTTCTGCAAAGCCGTCCCTGCTACCCCAGACAGAACTAACTGCACCATCACCTTTGTCCAAAAGTCTTTTCACATTACACTTAATTCAGGGACTGCCTACACCATATCATGACTCCTTTAATGGTGATCACACTTTGGAGAAGGCAGATTGGCTCAAATAAGGAAGTATGTCATTTCTTCTTGCTCACCCAATGACTAAAATGGCCACTAGGCAAATGAAGTTTTCCCAAATCCTTCCAGAAATGACTGACTGAAAAAGTGTGAGGAACGTGGAGGGGCTGCCAGAGGCTCCAGATAAATGAGAGCTACCTATGTTTTGAAGGTCATCACAAGTGGCCTGAGGGCATCACCATAGTAGAAAAAGCCTGCGTTTCAAAGTTGGAAAGGCTAGGTTTGGATCTGGGCTCTGTCACCCTTTTATGTGTCTGATTAAGGACAATATACTCATCCCTGATCCCTACTCGCTTCAGGGCTAAGATGGTACAACACCTGTGTCCTCTCACAAATGTATTACAACAGTGAAATGACATGCTGAAGGTGGGTGTTCCTGGTGCTTGGAAGGCATCCAGAAAGTGCTAGTTTATTTTTACTTCATTTTTCAGAATGTTTTTAATGTACCCAGGCACAATTGTTTTTTAATCTCTCTGCTCGTCATGGCAGCTCTGTCTTCAGCGCCCCAGCAACACCCCACACAGATGTTGCTGTTCGAGCTTCCATTCTATTATCCCCCCCAGTAAAACTGCTTATGTCTACATCCCATTCTTCAACAAGCAGCCATATGCCAGGTCTTCCCAGCACTACCTCCTGCCCCAATCCCAGCACTCATGATTTATATGGCTGAGATGCTGAAACATCAGCAGTGATTTGCCCCGGGATGGTTAAGACCTAGCTGGCATTCTCACACAGGTGTGCTTCCATTCTATCTCCTCCACCACCTCCTCAATCACTTTGTTTTCCTGCCATTCACACAGGACTGGGCACAGGGTAGATGCTCAATAAGTATTTGAGAATGACCTGTCATCTGTGGGATGAGACAGAGGCTCAAGGAGGCCAAGTGACTTGTCCAAGGTTAAACAACAGAATGTGTGCCTGGTCAGTTACCAAGAGTCAGGTTTCCCTACACGCCTGTAATACCTGCTGAGTCATCAAGAATGATGACACGAAGGTATCAGCTTGAACCAGAACTGAGAAATGACCCTCACTACCAGACATGCATTCAAACTCCACCCAGCGTAGGTGAGAAGAGAGCATGGAAGAGCATTACCTAGCATGGACCACAAGAAAAATTCCCTGAGATGCTACATAATATTTAGAATACCGAGGACTAACAAATGAATTCCCAGTGAAGGAGCGGATGGCTCCAAGAGGGCTGTCAGTGTGGCACCCAAGTCACAACTGCATCAAATTATTAAGATGGGAATATAGGAAAAGCTTCCATAGACTGTGGACAGGATATACTGAACCAGATTACAACTGCCCCCATTGGAAATCTCAGGGGAGGACTAATCTACCCAAAAGAGACATCCGGAGAAGAGAAGTCACATCTCCCCACTCACAGAATGCTTTCAGTTAGTGTATGTAAATGAGCTGTTCCATGGGAAGTTCTTATGAGAATCACAAGTGTGTACTAAGCACATGTTATTCTTGTGGCATGACAATTCTGTCATCTCCTGGCACTTCTTACCATGCCTGGCTCCCTTGTTGCAAGCACCACAGCATAGTAGTTAAGAGCTCACACTAAACCACACAGACCGCAGTAAAAGCCCAGTTCCTACCAGTTATCAGCTGTGTGTTCCCGTGCACATTACTTAACCTCTCTGTGCCTCAGATTTATTATCTGTGAAATAAGAATATTGTGAGTAGCCATAACACATGGAGTGATTCAGAGATTTAAATAAGTAAATATACTGCAGTGTTTAGCTGTGGGGCTCATAAAAAACACTCAGTAAATGGCTGTTGATAGTTGTTATAGTGACAACAGAATTAGCAGCTGGTTGGAGGATCAAGCCAGGGATATCAAAACTCTTCCTCCCTTCAACCGCTAATTGTCTAAATGAAATAGTGCTAACAAATGCAACATGTGAAGTGCCTTCTTTTTTAAGAGCTTACCTCCTTCTTCTATGTTCCAAACAAAAAATTAAGACCCAGGAATTAACAAAGGATAGGTATATGACTTGTGTACAGGGAAAACGGAATTTTTGAAACCAAAACACTAAATAGGATATCAAGTTCAATTCATGGTTTTTAGGGATGATGAAGATGGTACCTTTAAATCAGAAGTAACTTAAAGAATCCAGGACCCTGGGTTACTCTAAACAGCAGTACTGACCACATCTCTAAAAATGGTTATGGAGATGCACAAAGAAAATTCCAGTAGGTCTTGTAAGTGAGGAGCCTGCTGATAATCACTACAAACTCGAACCCCCAGTGGTTCAGGCAGCACCATGCTCCTCTTGGTTCATTAAGCACTTCCTGACCTGATTCTCCTCTGAAAGCCAGACTGACTGGCTGAATGAGCAAATCTAAGAATATCAACCCCACACATTATCTCTGCTGAGATCAACAATGCTTCAGGAACCGACCTCTGACCTGTCTGGGGATGAATGGCAACTGAGTTTGAGAATTTGTTGACCTTGCTTGAGGCAAACAAATACTCCCTGAGGCTTCTCAGAAACAGGGAGGATGCAGCTACTCTGCTAGACTTTTCTTTGTGCCCTCTCTACATCTTCTGCCTTCTGTGCTCCAGGTCCCTACAGGAGCTGGACACAGAGGCCATTCCAAACAGCACAGATCTCCAGGACTGGTAAATGAGGATTTTTTTGTACTAATTCCATGCAGTTGCTGAATTGGCTGAACCACCTGAACTTTCTGGGTATCATTTTCTCTTTAGAAACTAAGCGTGCTGGACTGGCATCTTGCAAGGCATGCTTTGCGTGGGCAGAAGGCTCATCAGATGCCTCATTGTTAAAGGGACACCATGGTCAAATGAGTTGGAGAAATTTAGCTTGCCCTGTCTTCTTCTTGGGAATTCCTGATGACTATTAGCATACGAAAGCACCCGAGAAGTCCTGTAAAGGACAAAGCAAAACAAAACAAAACAAAAAACTGCTGGACCTTGTTCGATCCAGACTTTCCAAAACTGATTTGATGACCAACACACCATTCACCCATCCATCCATCCACCCACTCATCACCTACCCACCCATCTCCCCATCCATCCACTCACCATTCATTTTACTATCTATTGGATTATCTGGTTTTTGAGAATTATGTATCAGCCGGGTGCTAGGTTCTTGACTTCTTCTCTTCTTGATTCCTTCCTCCTACTTCTTCATCTTCTTCATCATCACTATCAGAGTCACTACCACTTATTCAATGCTTGCTATGTGCCAGACACAGTACTCATTTCATTGTATCTGCTATCGCAGTTTATCCTCTCTTCATTCCTATGAAGTAGTCTGTCCCATTTAGTACATTAGTAACAAGAACACTGGGACCATGAGAGGAGGGGTGAATTGGCCAAGGCCGTAGAGTTAGTCAAACACAGAGCTATACCCATGAACTAAGAGGCCAGAAAACTACAAAACTCCCTTGTGCTAGATACTATGAGAAGGTGTTTTTGTTTTGTTTTGTTTTGTTTTTTTAATGTGATAAGGATTAATATACTCTGAGAAATGGTGGCCTGGGTTTTTAGAAAATTATTTTATTTATTTATTGAGACAGGGTCTCACTCTCTCACCCAGGCTGGAAGGCAGTGGCATGATCATAGCTAACTGCAGCCTCCAACTCCTGGGCTCAAGCAATCCTCCTGCCTCAGACTCCTAAATAGCTGGAACTACAGGTGCATACCACCACCTCTGGCAATTTTTTCAATTTTTTTTCAGAGACAGGGGTCTTGCTATGTTGCCCAGGCTGGTCTTGAATTCCTGGGCTCAAGCGATCCTCCCACCTCAGTCTCCCAAAGTGCTGGGATTACAGGCATGAGCCACGTGCCTGGTCTTAGCTTGGACATTTTAACTCAAACTGAGTGGTTTCTTCATCTCCTTTACTCTCCACCCCTCAGTCAATCTCAACCACGCTAACAGCCATTAGAGGTAAAGGAATGCAAATCCAAAGAGCAGAGCGAGGAGGAGAAGACTTTGATGGCTAGAGAAGAGCTGACCTACACCACCCTCCTCTGAGACATCAGGAAGTGGAGGAAAGTCTGAGGCACATGGAAATGGGCTAATCACCAGGGAACACCAGGAAAGAGTAACCACTGGAGGAGAAAACAGTTGGGGAGAGGAATGCAGGAGGAGGACAGATAAAGAGATTATTAGGTTGCCCTTTCTTTGTGAAGCTGAGGCATCATCTCCACCTCAAGAGCTGATTTCTCCTTGGTTTTTTTCCCAAATCAATACCTCTTCTAGGGGTGAAGCTGTGGTTCCTCATTTCTGATGCTTGGACCACTCTGAATTATGCCCACATCCCAGAAAACTGCACGTAACTCCCCAAATATTCCCCATCATTGTAGGAAGTTGATGGGTCTTGTGAAATTCACCAAAGGACTCTGGAGGAGCCTCTGACTGTCCATCAGGTTTTCAAGTAGGTAGCCAAGATGTGCTGTACTTTTTACTAAGGACAGGCATGGGTAAAGTCGAAATCCCTTAAGACGGGTTCACATTAACAGCTCGGATGGCTGTTCTCACGTGAAATCATGTTGACGTGTTTACCAGCACTGACTTTGATGATATGAACCTGCCAGTCAGCACTCACCACAGCTTCGCTCGGGGCAGGTTTTCAAGGTGGCAACAAGGTCAAACAACACAGGCAGGTGCTAAGGCACCCCGTATTGTAAAAGCAAGTCTGTGCTTAAGAACTGCAAAACACATCTTTCATTGCCTTGCCCAATAACTAGCAGTCATCTCAGAACAGGAGATGGTTTCTCTCTGCTGAAGGTTTTCTCTCCAGCGTCAGACCAAGAAAAAAACAAAAACAAAAAACAAAAAACATTATCAGACCAATGAACGGGTATTAGTCATCACTGGGAACCCACCAAGCACAGCACTGGGGGAGAAAAGGAGGTAGCAGATAAACCTGTGTTTTCAGAGACTATACAGCCCTAGTTTTGCAGACAAGACAGCGATGTGAGGGACCCAGAACCAAGCTGTACCAAGCCATGCAGCTGAACCTCTCATCGGAGAGGACTAGCCAAGGGACTGACTGCTGCAAGATGGTTTCTCTGCGATGTCATGGCTGGGCAGCTGGTGGCAACAGAGAGCCTCTGACAGGTGGGATTTTCAACTTCCCAGATTAGCAGTGTCCTTGTGGGACACCCTGGGGACATCAAAAGAGGAACCACCCTGAGTGACCTCATTTCCTTTCTGGCTCTTACATGACAATCTATTTTAAAATAAACTATATCTGCCATTTATTATTTGCCAGACATCTTCCAACCCCTTTGTGTATTAACTCACTTAATCTTTACAACTATCCTATCAGGTAAGACCTGTGACTATCCTCATACTACTGTGAGGAAAACGAGACACGGAGTGCTTAAGTAACTTGCCCACAATCACACAGCTTGAGAAGGGTGAATCTGGTGCCATTCATAATCCCATGTTATGCTGCCTTTCCATGTATTTCACATTTTTTTTTTTTTTTGTAAATATATTTCTCCGGGCCAGGCATGGTGGCTCACGCCTATAGTCCCACCACTTTGGGAGGCCAAGGCAGGTGGATCACCTGAGGTCAGGAGTTCAAGAACAACCTGGCCAACATGGTGAAACCCCATCTCTATAAAAATTACAAAAAATTAGCCAGCCATGGTGGCTCACACCTGTAATCCCAGCTACTCGGGAGGCTGAGGCAGGACAATCGCTTTAACCCAGGAACCAGAGGTTGCAGTGAGACGAGATCGCATCACTGCACTCCAGCCTAGGCAACAGGAGCGAAACACCATCTTACTATCTCAAAAAGCAAACAATATGTGTATGTGTGTGTGTGTGTGTATGTATGTGTGTGTGTGTGTATGTGTGTGTGTATATATATTATATAAAAACAATATGTGTATGTGTGTGTGTGTATGTATATATGTGTGCGTGTGTGTGTATATATATACACACACACATATATATTTCCCTGTTCTCCAGTTTGTTAATAAAAGGTACTTATTTTTATCATAATAGCAACGTATCATATTGGCCAGGAACTCAGCTACTGAAGCCATAACAAGTTTGGGTACAAATTTGGGCTCTGAAAATCCTTGGCTGTTTTTCCCTGGGTAAGTTACTTAACCTTTCTGAACCTCAATTAATTCCCTTATAAATTTGGGGCAATAATATTCCCCTGACAGGGTTGTTGTGGGGTTGCTCCAAGTAATATAACAACATACTTAAAATATTTCTTGGGCTTGCATCCATTTGTAAGTGTATGAGCGCTATTCATGGTGTTTCTTATGATCACATCTGTTTATATCTCAATTAGAATGCTGAGCGTTTAAATGATGATTCACTTACTACTGATTGACCTTCAATTATCCCAGTTTCATGAGTCAACAAATCCCCATTTTCACTTAAGCGAGTTTGAATTGGGTGTCTGTCCATTAAAACTAATAGATTCTGGACTAGTACAAAAGTGGTTGTAAGATTAGTGCATACAGCACTAATCACAATAGCAAAGACATGGAATCAACACAAATGTCCGTCAAAGATAGACTGGATAAAGAAAATGTGGTACACACATGCCATGGAATACTATGCAGCCATAAAAAAGGATGAGATCATGTTTTGCAGGGACATGGATGGAGGTGGAAGCCATTATCCTGAGGAAACTAACACAAGAACAGAAAACCAGACACTGCATGTTCTCGCTCATAAATGGGAGCTAAACAATGAGAACGCATGGACACAGGGAGGGAAACAACAAACACTGGGGCCTGTGTGGGGTGGTGGGGGAAGGGAGAGCGTCAGCATAAATAGCTGATGCACGTGAGGCTTAACACCTAGATGATGGGTTGACAGGTGCAGAAAACCACCATGGCACACGTTTACTTGTGTAATAAACCTACACATCCTGCACATGTATCCTGCAACTTACAATAAAATTAATTTAAGAAAAGGTAACTGTCAAAAAAATAGATTAATGCATCCATGTACATACACTTGCATAAAAGGCAGCCCTAGAAGATATGTTCTGCTTAATTTTTTAACAAACCCTTTCCTAGGTCTTACTATGTGCCAAGCACAATTCTAAGCACCTCCAAGACTTTGACTCACCCAGTCTTTTAACAAGTCTATGGTACTGGTACTCATAATAGCCCCATTCTACAAATGAGGATATTAGAACTCAGAGGCCGTACATCATTCATGGCAACTTGAGCGGGGAGGGCCTGAAGTCAAAGCCACACCTGCCCGATCTCAAATCCTACTTCCTTTCCTCTGCCTGCTTCACATGACCAAGGATGTTGATGTAATTTCTAAGTAAGGAATCCTGGAAATCTACTAAGGAGCTGGTACCGACACTCAGGTGCCCACACTCTAAATCTCGCCTTGATGCTGAAATCTCTTCTGAGGCCCAGGAAAAGCATGGTGGGTGGTGAACAAGAATTCCAAAATATCCTTCCAGAGAAATCCCACTGCTGCAGAGCCATGCCAAACAGATTGTACAGTCTCCAAACTATATTCAGACCCAGACATACAAACACTGACCTGAAATCAACCTACCACCCTCCACGTCTTCTTTTTAAATAATGTTTGGCAGACAAGAGTTGTTTGCCTCTTCTACAAATGCTTGTAAACTTATTGAGCTGGTTAGGCACTAATTTTTCTACACACCCACCTATCATAGGTCTGGACTCAACATGTCAGCATTCCATTAAATATTTACCACATTCATTTCCATCTCCCCCAACAATATTGAATAGAGCTCAACATGGAAATTCACAGACTCCAGGGTGGCCATTTGTTTTTAGGATTACTGCACAGACCTCACTTCCTTGGAGATTCCCTGGCTGGCCTCAAAGATGAATGCTTCTTTTAGGACCAAAATAGAACAAAGGGACAAAAGGGAACTGAAGGATTTAAAATTAGGATAAAAAAAAAAAGAAAGAAAGAAGAAAAAAATTGGCACTGGAGTTGGTCTGCCTTAACCATCTAAAACTTACCAATGATGCCCAACTTTTAGTGTGGTTCATCCCATATGTTCCCATGCTCCCACGGAGACCTAACATTTGCAGGCACTATTTATCATTCTGGCTAGTGGTGTGCTCATCTGCCTACCTCGCTAAGCAGCCTTCGTTGTTATTTTTATAATTACTGGGAGTCTTTTTCATGTTGCACTCTGCCAGAACTCCGGCTCACCACACACCTGTTCTACGCAGAACACATGGAGAGATTGGGGGTGGGGGTGGGTCTGGCAGTTGAGAGAAGGCAAAGACAGCCTTTTCAGCCTGCTATAAAAAGCAAAATCAAGAATAAAGCAGAAGTCCAGCAGCCACTAGGTACCTTTTTGTTAAAAGCTGTATTCTGCACTGACACTTTCTTTAAAAAACATTCTCTATGTCTGTTTAAGAGTTTGTTTCTAAGAACAAACGCTGTTCTGATTTTAACAAACATTAAATAATTTAGTCTTCATAATGACTGGCAATGAGTATCATCATTCCCATCTCACAGATGAGACAATTAAAACAAAGAAAGGCTAAATAATTTGCCCACGGGTGCACAGGTGGTAAGTGGTAGACTTGAACACATCTGAATCCAGGTACTCACGTGTGAAACTATTCTACCATGTTGCAACTAACCAGAATCACTCTCATCACCAAACACCGTCATCGTCATCACCACCACCACCACCACCACCACTGCAACTACCACCATCAGCACTGTCACTACCACCAGAGCCACCAGCACCACCATCACTACCACCATTACTATCACCAACACTACCACCCACCATCACTGCCATCACCACTATCCCAAATCCATCACCATGGCCATCACCACCACCACTACTGTCAAAATCACTATCACCATCACCACCATGACCACCATCACTATCATTACCACCATTACCACCACTTCATCACCATTAGCACCATCACTACTACCAACAGTACCGCCATCACCTTCATCACCACTACTACCACCACCACCATTCACAATCACCACCACCACCATTTCCACAGCATCACCATCAGCATCACCACTACCATCACCAACACAGTCACCACCACTCTCACCACTATCACCTTCACCATGACCATCACCAGCATCAAAAGTAGAAGTATGTATTGAGCTCCTTCCGTTTGCTGGGTACTGTACTGGGGTGCTATACAAACTACCTTGTGCCATACTCCTAACAACGCTAAGTTCTTATGGTCTTGCTGTTACCTCTATTTCATAAATGGAGAAATGAAACTTCAGAGAAGTCGAAAAACATGCCCATAAGATTTGTAATTTATTTCAGACTCAAAGTCAGTTCTGCTTCACATTCACGTGAATGCATTTCATTCCTGTTCTCCTGCAGCTGGAGGCAGTAGGTGGAAGTACTGCTCACTGGACATTTCATAAAACTAGGTCCCCACTTCTCGACCACTGTATTACAAGTGGGATGCTAGAGATCACCTTGCCAAGCTAGTGAGTGGCTTTGTCTTTGGTGACTGCTACCAACTAATATATGAGATCAGTTGCTTGGTGATGGTGATGGTGCTAATGGCGAGGGTGATAGTGGTGGTGATAATAGCAATGGATTGGTGACAGTGGTGATAGTGGTGGTGATGGTAGAGCTCAAACGGAAATTCTGAGCTCTGGGAGCTTTGGCCTAAGATATGCTGAAACCAGCCTGTCACTCTCTTCCATGAAGCCCTATACCACCCAGGTCACTGCCACCTGACTTCACCAAAGCCTGCCGAAGTCTGACTTCAGGGAGCTGCATTTCTTCTCTTCTGGCTGAACATCAGCTTTGAAGATGAATCTCAGGCTTGATTTTCAAAATATTTTACTCCTGGCTGTTTCTTTTCTGTCCACTCCTACTCCAAGCGACCATCAGCTCGCACCAGTATTATCACAGCGGCTTCCTACTTAACACCCCCGTCC
>NW_012119043.1:3732364-3735865 GCF_000951035.1 Colobus angolensis palliatus | reverse complement strand
AAAGAAAGAAAGAAGAAAAAAATTGGCACTGGAGTTGGTCTGCCTTAACCATCTAAAACTTACCAATGATGCCCAACTTTTAGTGTGGTTCATCCCATATGTTCCCATGCTCCCACGGAGACCTAACATTTGCAGGCACTATTTATCATTCTGGCTAGTGGTGTGCTCATCTGCCTACCTCGCTAAGCAGCCTTCGTTGTTATTTTTATAATTACTGGGAGTCTTTTTCATGTTGCACTCTGCCAGAACTCCGGCTCACCACACACCTGTTCTACGCAGAACACATGGAGAGATTGGGGGTGGGGGTGGGTCTGGCAGTTGAGAGAAGGCAAAGACAGCCTTTTCAGCCTGCTATAAAAAGCAAAATCAAGAATAAAGCAGAAGTCCAGCAGCCACTAGGTACCTTTTTGTTAAAAGCTGTATTCTGCACTGACACTTTCTTTAAAAAACATTCTCTATGTCTGTTTAAGAGTTTGTTTCTAAGAACAAACGCTGTTCTGATTTTAACAAACATTAAATAATTTAGTCTTCATAATGACTGGCAATGAGTATCATCATTCCCATCTCACAGATGAGACAATTAAAACAAAGAAAGGCTAAATAATTTGCCCACGGGTGCACAGGTGGTAAGTGGTAGACTTGAACACATCTGAATCCAGGTACTCACGTGTGAAACTATTCTACCATGTTGCAACTAACCAGAATCACTCTCATCACCAAACACCGTCATCGTCATCACCACCACCACCACCACCACCACTGCAACTACCACCATCAGCACTGTCACTACCACCAGAGCCACCAGCACCACCATCACTACCACCATTACTATCACCAACACTACCACCCACCATCACTGCCATCACCACTATCCCAAATCCATCACCATGGCCATCACCACCACCACTACTGTCAAAATCACTATCACCATCACCACCATGACCACCATCACTATCATTACCACCATTACCACCACTTCATCACCATTAGCACCATCACTACTACCAACAGTACCGCCATCACCTTCATCACCACTACTACCACCACCACCATTCACAATCACCACCACCACCATTTCCACAGCATCACCATCAGCATCACCACTACCATCACCAACACAGTCACCACCACTCTCACCACTATCACCTTCACCATGACCATCACCAGCATCAAAAGTAGAAGTATGTATTGAGCTCCTTCCGTTTGCTGGGTACTGTACTGGGGTGCTATACAAACTACCTTGTGCCATACTCCTAACAACGCTAAGTTCTTATGGTCTTGCTGTTACCTCTATTTCATAAATGGAGAAATGAAACTTCAGAGAAGTCGAAAAACATGCCCATAAGATTTGTAATTTATTTCAGACTCAAAGTCAGTTCTGCTTCACATTCACGTGAATGCATTTCATTCCTGTTCTCCTGCAGCTGGAGGCAGTAGGTGGAAGTACTGCTCACTGGACATTTCATAAAACTAGGTCCCCACTTCTCGACCACTGTATTACAAGTGGGATGCTAGAGATCACCTTGCCAAGCTAGTGAGTGGCTTTGTCTTTGGTGACTGCTACCAACTAATATATGAGATCAGTTGCTTGGTGATGGTGATGGTGCTAATGGCGAGGGTGATAGTGGTGGTGATAATAGCAATGGATTGGTGACAGTGGTGATAGTGGTGGTGATGGTAGAGCTCAAACGGAAATTCTGAGCTCTGGGAGCTTTGGCCTAAGATATGCTGAAACCAGCCTGTCACTCTCTTCCATGAAGCCCTATACCACCCAGGTCACTGCCACCTGACTTCACCAAAGCCTGCCGAAGTCTGACTTCAGGGAGCTGCATTTCTTCTCTTCTGGCTGAACATCAGCTTTGAAGATGAATCTCAGGCTTGATTTTCAAAATATTTTACTCCTGGCTGTTTCTTTTCTGTCCACTCCTACTCCAAGCGACCATCAGCTCGCACCAGTATTATCACAGCGGCTTCCTACTTAACACCCCCGTCCTCAGCTTTCAATCTTGTCTCCCTCTATTCTCAGCAGAAAAGCCAAACTGGCTTTGTAAAAGGCTAAATATGGTCATTTGATTCCTGCCTAAACCCTCTTACTGTGCGTGCGTGTGTGTGTGTGTGTGTGTGTGTGTCTGTGTTTTCCTTCTTCTTCATTCCTCTTGGGAAGAAAAATCCAACCCTATGTCAAGATTTCCAAAACCCAGTGGTCTCTGGCCCTTCTCTGTCTCTTTATCCCTCTCTCACTGGCTCCCTGGTCCCTTTGTTTTTCCAGCATCTTGAGGACACCTAGGCGTGCAACAGGCACTACACACACTCAATGCCTTAGTGTGAATCCTGTCTTCCACCCTGACCCCACCCCTTTGCCCACCTCCCACTCCATCTCAGCTTTGATGTCACTTCTTCAGAAAAAGCTTCCCTCACCCCTGAATCCAACTCCTACTCTTTTCCTTCAGAGCATTTATCACACCTGGCAAGGCACAGTTACGTGATGATCACTCACTCACGGCCTGTCTCTCTCCCACAGACCTGTAACCTCTATGAAGAAAAGCAGACTTGCTTTCCTTGTCTGTGTCCCTTCAATGACCAGCCCATTCTCTGAGACAGAGCAGAGGCTAAATAAGGAAGTGTTGCATGAATGAGCATGTAAATTAATTATTAACCATTGACTTAAGTGAAAGAATGAGGTTTGAGGTGACTTAATCATTCTGGGCCTCACGTGTCTTGCAAGAGATGACCAGCCATGTTTTCTGTAAACAGATCACGCAGTGTTAGGAAGATTATACAAACGGTTAAAAACACAGCATTTCTCTTCTCCGAGAGTACCATATAACTCTCACAAGTCTGCTATGTGTAAGCAGATAGTTGTCTTATGTAATACAGTAACTGCTGCCTTGAATTAAAGACATCATTATTTTGGAAAGTTGATCTTTCTCTGATACACAAAGTGAAGGATCCATCCTTCATATAAACACATAATCTTCTTGGCATGCTGCATGATTAAAGAGGAAATGTGATTTTATTTTTTTGGAAACCGATATTTCTCACAAAGCCAGGAAGAACTATCAGAATAAAGGGATGTTTGTTTGGGTGAATCACCAGCTTTGCACAAATCCCAAGTGCTAATTGCATAATGGGTCTTTACAAAATGCCGTAATATGAGTTCGGCTGGTTTCTTCTGTTTGGGGTTTGAAAAATAGATTGCTTAGTAACCCATCAAAGATATATGTAAACCAAGTAAACAATAGAGCACATGTTGACTGCTGCCTTGTGCCATGTAGACATAATTAAAAACAATGAGACACTCATGGATTCAAATAATAGAGAACAAACACAAATACAAAAATCAGTACAATATAAATGTAAACTGCATTTGCTGGACACCTGCTTTCCAAGTCCAAAATGCTGTATCATATTTCCCATGATGAAAAATGTGTTTAATGTTCTTTATTTACATATACACACACATACACACACACACACACACACACACACACACACACACAC
>NW_012119043.1:3711999-3731494 GCF_000951035.1 Colobus angolensis palliatus | reverse complement strand
ACACACACACACACACACACACACACACACACACACACACACACTGTGTTCTCCACTTTTCAGGAAGCCTGTAAAAGGCAATCTTCCACAATGAATATTTGCTTCAATTTCATCACTACTGACAAGCATACTGGACAGTTAAAAAATGTTATAAGCATAAATGTTAATAAGAACCAGATAGCTAAAACTTTCACATTTATAAAACAAATTCAAGCTCCAGTTTGGGTGGGGGTAAGGTAGAGTTGGGCTCTAATCATTTGTATTTGCATTTATTCCTTCATGTATTCATTTAAGAATTCGACTAAATTGACATGTTTATTTCCTAAAAGCTTTACGTATCTTTTTTAACTCAAGACCATTTCCTAAAATCAAGATTTCATCATAGACAAAAAGATTACTGTTGACTAGAATATTTAAAGTATCATTCTAATTTTCTAAATATTCTGTTTTGCCCCCTCAAACTCCTACTCTGTCTTCTGTTGGTTTTCAGTTCTCAGTTCTATAGGGAAAGAAATAGCACCACACACAAAATGAAACGCATGATATAATTAAGAAAACAAGCGCAAATGCAATCCATTAAAAAAAAAGAAAGAAAGAAAGAAAGAAAGAAATAGAGCTTTTCTCTGCTGGTATCTTGAAAGACAGATTGAGGGCTCCAAATAAAATATATGATGATATGATTTGTTTTCTTCCAATTAGGAAAGAAAATAAATAAAAGCTGAGGTTAAAATGGGAGCTTTCTATGGCTTACTCAAGAGAAGAAACTTTCCTACATCCACAATCCCCAATCCAGAAAATAAATGTCCTCGATAACGTTCAAAACGAAGCAGCATTCTTTTTCAGTGAATAATTGAAAAAGAATCATTTTTAAAAGCCTCCAAAACCCCATTGTTTAAAGATCACATCAAGCTCCTGTTGACTTCTCGTGAACGAATGGTGATTCGGCTTACAGTCAACTTGCCCTCTCCCCTGCCTGTTGTTTTTGGTGATATAGAAGGATGGCGGATTCTAATGTGATCTGCATCTCTTTATGCTAATAAAAGAGTGTCAGCCCATTTTCACAGACAACACCATAAAGCATAAACACCAAATGGGAAACAAATAGGGCCGTGATGCCACTGTGAAACAAACCAATCAACCCTGAAACACCTAAGATAGATCACATCCCGTTCTTCATTCATTCTTTATAGAAAGGCAATGAAAATGTCTCTAAGTGAATCTGATTAAACACACACACATACACAACCGCGCACAGGCGCACACCATCTCAGAGCTCAGGAAGGTTGTAAAGCACTAAATTCTTTTGATTTATGAAGCAGCCTTCACTGCACTGAGCAAAACAGCATGGCAAGGCAGGACCCCACTCCCTGAAATTCCTTTATGAACACGACCAGGCCCCGCAAGTGAACAAAAGCAGTGGTGCGGGGTGCATAAATCATTAATACGGTGCCGGGCAGAGTGACTGCGTTTCCTCTGTTAGTTGGAGAGCTCCTCAGTACAACAGGGATTTGGGGATTGGAATTGGCTGCGAAGACATACACTCCATCATTCTCAGAGCCGATGATTCTCACAGCCTTGTTTCTTTCCTCTCTCCCTCCTCCTCCCCAAGTCCAACGGCCTCATGGTTTGTTGCAATTCATTAAACAAAATCGCCATGACTTAAAAAACAAAATCGGGAAGAGCTTCAAAGTTGACAGGTCGCCTGAACTCCTTCCCCTTTTGGCAAGTCCTGCCTTTAAAGGAAAAGAGAAGGACCACTCCATTAACTGGAGCTATTCTTCCATTGCAGGAGCCTGACAGAGGTCTCTCTGTAAATCATACAGAACCAGCCTGGCTGGCACAGTGAGGGGAGGATACAGTGACGGTGCAGAATAGTGGTTCTAAGTGTCGGTTCTGGGGCGAAACTGTCTGGTTTTAAATATCAGCTCTCCCACCTAAGCCTTGGATTCTGCATCTAAAAACGAAGCCATTAATTTCAACTCCCTGGAGGCTTTTTGTGGGGGATTAAATGCGATAATCCATGTAAAAGTGCTTAGTCGTGTGCTTGTCACAAAGCACTCCATAAAAGTTATTGATTCTTTCATTATTTTAATTATTTTATTATGATGATCATCATGGTGGAAGAAGGCTGGCTTCTCTGGTTACCTAAATGGTCTTACAAGCCGCTCCTCCTACTGCTGTCTGAAAGAGCCTCCTTTTTTGAATGGAACCAAAAAGAGCCTTAAAAAAAAAAAAAAAAGAAAAGAAAAGAAAAAAGAAAGATGAAAAAGAAGAAAGGAAAAAAGATTCTTCAGGAATCCTGAGTCACGTATTCTAAATGGAGACCCCCAGTGGAAGGTTCTGCCATTGCACCATGAAGAAAAGAGAATTTCTCCACTCAACCCCTTCCTGCGTTAAGTGCTCACTGCAAACCCGTAGTGGGGAAAAGGAAGAAAGAAAGAGAGCAAACAAACAAACAAAAAATTGCATAGTTTAATACAGATTATTTGGTTGAGAGAATCTGTCAGCGAGTTTAAGCAGAGACAATAGATAGATCCAAAGCAAAGCCACTTTCAGGAGGTGCTTTTGTGTTTTCAGAAATTCCAAGAGTGGCCCAGATGAAGAGTAATGTGGAACTAGGAGTCCCACACCTCTTTCTTTTGCTTCAGAAGGAAACGCAGCAGTGGGGAACACGCTGCCTCTCCTAGAACAGATCCAGGGCCTGAAAATGCACACGTCAGCTTTCCTGATCCATCCTGAAACTGGGGCAACCTCCCAGACATCAACGCCAAGCACCCAGGCACCACGGGGCCCCCAGAGAGCCCCGCCAGACTCTCCCAGACTCTCCTGGGTGACAATCTACACTTTACCAGGGCCCCACTGTAAAGTTATGGGAATAAACTTCAATGTGTGCCCAAGTCTCTGGCATCAGAGAATAATGACATTCTGAATGGAAATAAATGAAGGCCCTGCAGTGTGATTCTGTCAGCTTTTGAAAGTAAATAACTTCGCTACTGACAAGAGCAAGACAATTTTTATTTTCCCTCCTCCTGCCACTGAGCATTAATTGAGCTGTGTAGCCATATTACAATCCAGTGACACAAGCAGGACTGACAGCTCACTGGAGGAAGAAAGAGAAGAGCCCCCAAACAGGGTAGTGCAACCAAGAAGCTCCAGAGTGACACCCAAGTCCCCTGTGTCTGTGTCCTTGGCAGGCTGTGGATGCGTTAATCATGTTAATTTGAGAGAAATGGAAAACAGAAGTTTATGTCCAGCTTTAATAAGCACATCCTACATTTCTTTAACACATTCCTTCCTTCGTTTCTTTGTTGTTGCTGTTGTTTTTGAGACAGAGTTTCACTCTTGTTGCCCAGGCTGGAGTGCAATGGCACAACCTCGGCTCACTGCAACGTCTGCTTCTTGGATTCAAGTGATTCTCCTGCCTCAGCCTCCCAAGTAGCTGGGATTACAGGTGTGCACCACCATGCCCAGATAATTTTTGTATTTTTAGTAGAGACAGGGTTTTGCCATGTAGGTCATGTGGTCTTGAACTCCTGACCTCAGGTGATCCGCCTGCCTCTGCCTCCTAAAGTGCTGGGATTACAGGCATGAGCCACTGCACCCGGCCCTTCCTTCATTTCTTTAACAAACATCTATAGGCTGCTCACTGCATCCCAGGCACTGAGCTAAGTGTTCCCATTTGTATCTTACTTAATCTCACAAAGAACAGAATGGAATGGTTATTCTAATCCCTGTTTTTCTGAAGGAGCAATTAAGGCCCCAAATCAAAAAAAAGAAAGAAAAAAGTGACTTGCTCCATTCAGCTGGATCACCTAATTGAATAACAGAGTTGGGATTAAGCCTTCAGCTCATGATTTCTGTCCTACATACAACTTCAGAAACATTGTTTTTTTTTTTCTTTTCTTTTTTTTTTAAACTATACTTTGGGGGAAGCTGACACCAGCTGGCTCTAAATAGATCTGGGTTTTTTCATCTGAATTTTGTGAGACACTTGAGACGGACAGTTGGCTACTGCAGTGTGTAAACCTCACTGTTCCTTCTGGGTTTAGGGACCAATATTGGTCTTACCTTTCCATAAGAGCAGTGCTTGCCCCATGCCTGGATTCAGGCAGAGCAAGAGGAAGCCAATCTACCAAAGAGAAAAACTGGAGATATTTGTTGTTTTTGATAAGGGGAAATTGGTCGTTGAGGTGAATCCTGAGCAAACATCAAATGCCAAAAAAAGAAAAGGCTCATCGAGACTAAACCTTTTATTTATTTACTCATCAGTCCTGGGAAATCGGAGTCACTTAAATCCTACAGCTGCCTGTACTTTGTTCTATGGCTGCAAAAGGGGAGAAAAAATATTCACTGCATCCCTGGGAACACACACTAACTTTCTGAATGCTTTCCACTCCAGTTCCACTTCCTAATTTTGATTCTGTTTAAACACACATAAAGAAAAGGATCAAAACAAGGTAAGACTGCTCTTCAGCTAGAGCTTGACTGAGGGCTGAGGGCTAAGGACCATAGCAGCTTCCCAGTCCCAGGCCTATCATCTCAAAGCCCTCCTTGGGATGTAGATGTTGAATGTATGGCTATTTTCCTTTATTGTTCACTACTGGCTGATGATCTGGCAGAGGGAAAAAAGCAGCAGCACAAAGAACTTAACTCTAGTTTTGCCCCTTGCAAATTGGGTCAAGGTAGGGGAATGAGTAATTCCAGACCAGACATGGCAGAGGATTCCCAGGTGATCCAGCAGGCCAAGCAGAAGTGTTCCAAAGTGTTGTACTGCATGCATGGTTCACAAAATGGCACAGAGATGAACAATGTAACAGACTAGCTATGAGGACAGGGGCCTTTGCTTTGCTCCCTGGGAGAGTCTAGAAGTACAGCTGGAGTTCCATAAACCTAACAGGAGTTCCATCAGCATGGAATGGGTGGATGGACCGGTGAATGAATATACATATACTTCCATGTATGATGGGAAAGTGTGATCACAGGTGTAATTCAGTGACTATGTTTTATTTGTTTTGAGGATGTCAATGTTTAACACATAAGTTAATTGTTTAAAATATTAAGTAGATATCAACTCTGGTAATGGGTAGATTGGCAGAACTTAGGAAGTGGTGCCTGAATGTCTTAAGTTTGAGAGATACCGGACCACGATAATTATTTCCATGTGAATAAGTATGCCCCTTGATGAAGTTTTGATAAAACATACCAACAGGACTCTGGGTGCTCCACAGTTAACATCAGTTTTTACAGTTTTGACCAACCTTTTCTCTCTACTTCCTCCCTGCCCAAACCTGGTTCCAAATCCTGGCTCTTTTTCAGCGGGGATCAATCAATCAGGGCTATAGCATGACAGGAAGATCAGAAACAGCAGTGAAAAGCCTCTTTCCCCAAACTCTCTCAGGAGCCAGGACGTTCCAACCACACAAGCTATTTCCTAATTGTATGCCAGACTCAAGAACTGAATTTCAGGATCCTTCAGAGAGAACCCTGGACAGCCGTGTCTCCCAGCAGAGACGGCCTGTGGGTCCATTGTTCATTTCTCTAGCTCGCCTGTATTCAGCATGGTTAAAAGGCCGGGGCCAGGGCTCTTCTGAGCCATTGTGCCTGAGAGTTGACCCTATCTGACACAGCCGACCTCAATAGGGCCGGGTGAGGCAAGCTGCATCATGCCAAAAGCCACGGGCCAATGCTCAGCCCGGCAGAGTTCTCTTGGGCAGCACCCGGAAACAGGAAACTTTATTGATGAATTGAACTTTCTTTGCTTTTCTTAATTGAATTAAACAGCACACTGGGACACCTCTCCCCGTCCATTAAAAAGGTCTCTGCAGATGGGGCAATTACGCCCACACTTGTCAGCTCTGCTTCATTCGCAGGATGACATGTCCTGCTCATCACCCAGCCCCCTTAGGCACAGAGGCAGCAACCTGATTTTGTTTACAATGCTGCAATTTATTTCCCTTCCACAGGACTATTATTTGCCTGACAAACTACACTGTTTTTACCCGGCCAATATGAATAAACAAGCATTATGTTTCCTCTTGGGGCAGAGAACCTGGTTAAATGAATCAGAAAACCCTAAAAAAGATTGTCTACCCTCAGTTCATCAGCTACTGGAGAATTACTCAAGGGTCAGCTGTAAGGAAAACAGATGGCAGGTGAGCACTAATAATACGGACTTTCTCCAGCTGGGCAAAGGTAGGAGTGGCCAGTTGCATGTTCTGACACAGAAACTGCCTCGAAATGGCAGGCAGAGCAGGCAAATGGCACAAGGCTTTGGTCTGTGGATGAACAGATGCTTACAATTTTCACAAGTGATTGCTGGATTAAGTAATTTTAAAGCAGAGGCAGCCGACATGGCCCTGCAGTCCATGTCCACAACACGAGGCCCTCCATAGGTTCCCCAAAGCGGAGAAGCACAGGTGACCCCCAACTCACCTGAAATGTGGGCCTAACCTGGCTGATAACAGCCTAACATTTCATACCTTCACTTAACTGGAAAAGATCAGAGAAACGAGAAAGATTGGTTAAACAATTTATGACATAAGACATCTCTCTAGAAAGAGACTGAGGAACCTTTCTTCTTTCAGGGAGCCACCTGGGCCTGGAAATGTGCTCATTCCAGCCACTTAAATTCCTTTAAACAATTCAGACACGAAGCTAATCTATCCTAATTCTTTTCTGCATTATTGACACTATCGACTACCCCCAGTCCACAGCACTATCTAATAAATCAACATGGGATTAAGCCAAAAAGAAAGAATGTGATAAAATGCCTTTGTCCATCTGTCCCCCTATAAATCATCAGATGGAGTAACACAAGGTAAGTAACTGCAATGAGAATTGAACTTTTCTACACAGCCATAATTGTTATGACCTACCTAATGTTTCCAAAATTTATAACCGTGGTTGGTGCATGGGGCCACCCTCCCCATTTCCTGCAGCCTTCGTGTGAGAGCGCATCTTCCCCAGGTGATTCTCTGCACTGAGAATCACTTTCTAATTAAAGACAGAAAGCATAGATATGCCGGTTTCAGTTCAATTGCTTTCGATCTGAAGATGTCCACAGTGAGCAATGGCTTCATTTACCGGGAATTACCCTTTGTACAAACCACTTCACTACTTAAAACAAACCACATGGATCATCATTAAGTGGGAAAAATTACCAATCTTTGAATATTGACAGTGGCATGGCCCACTTTAGAGGCTCTCTTCTCCCCCCTCTAATGTGGATTTTAAGCATTCGACTTATTTTTAAATTTAGGCTGATAAAAAGGTTCTCAGTGAATAGGACTTGACGGATGAGAAGCTTTCTTAGAACAGTACCGAGAGATGCTGATGGTGGTGTAAGAACAGAGAAAATTAAGTTAATACGTTACTGATCCTCTTTCAGGGCATTAAACTCAATGCAAAGAAACCAGCTCTGGGTGGAATCTGACACGCAGTTGGCATCAGAAGACAAATCTCATCATCCATCCTGTCTGTTGCCTCACCATACCTTACCATGAGATGGGTACTATGAGGTTTGCCCTCTGTTACTTAGAATGGAAATAAATCGTCTCTAGATTTCTGTGTCCTGTGTATATATGCATGTGTATGTGTGGCTGTTTTCTATTCTTCTCTATCAGGAAAACAAAATAGGTTCTCTTTTGACCTAGCTTGTTGCAAACCCCCTAATGTGAAATTGTATTCAGAATTATTCCTCAGAGCAAGAATGGTTCCATGAGTACTTACTTTGGAACGTGGAAGATTCTGTATTGGGGATACGTAAGTTCGAAGTTCAGCTTCAAGAAGATTCACCATCAAAGAAGACATAGCATGAAGCCACTGCAGTGTATCAAGAAAGGAGATTGAGGCAGGGACTTTCCCTGGACAGCAAGATTGAAGCCAGTTGCTCCAAGGACTACTTGTCCGTTCCATCTGAAAGTAGTTGACAACCACAAAATATATGCTCTATGCTAGGGGTGTGTGTGTGTGTATGTATCTGTGTGTATGTATACACATTTCTGTGTCCCTATGTGAGTACATCACTGGGTCTGATATCTAGATGCCAAAAGGACTATGTAGCATTATTCCACCTTGCAGTTCTAAACTGTAGTAACATCCGAGATGTGGAGAAAAAGAGAGGAGAAGGAGAAAAGAAAAGAAATCGTAGCTGTAAGAAAACACTTATCTAGATAAAAGTTACTGGAACATATAAATAAGTGAAACAGGATAAGTCAAATAATGTAAACATCAAAGTTGCCTCTTCATCGGCCTAAATCAATAAATTATTCGTGGCAAAAGTGACATGTTGTCACTTACACTGGGCCATTCAGAGTAGACTCTGATGCTGAGGCACCCCAATTGATTTTTGTTTTTATGAGTTGTCTCATGGATAAATCCAGGAGAATTTAGGAGGAAAGGTTGGATGTTCATGCTGAGACAAAGAAAGCATTTGATGAAGTCATTTTCCTTAGCTATAGGATAAGGAATAACCATATGAAACTGCATTCCAGAAAAATATACTTCAGGGAAGACTCGATGGCCCCTGATCAGAGTTTGTGGATTTATACAACAGAATGATAAATGCCCCAAAATAAGATCAATGTGGGTTGATTACTTTCTTATGTGATTGGTGACCTCAATGACAAAGACTTCTGAATTTTGTTTATTACTAAACGATTATAAAATAAAATTGTTTTCAGTGAAGGTGTTACTTATAAATGTTGCCTCACTCATCCATTTGATCAATTTACTTTGAGATCAAAGATTAGCCTTCTGTTCACCAAAATTAACTAGAGATCCAATAATAGCTACAGATTAAAGGCAGATAAAAAATATAGTAGTGATGTCTGGGTACAAGATACATAAATCATATCGATAAGTAGTATGTGGAGATTAGAGTGAACTATTTCACACTCTTAATCAGCTGATTGTCTGCATTGCTAAATAAAATAAGTGACGTGCGACTTTTAAACAAACTACCATGACAGTAATGGCCAGGAGAGATGACTCCAGGTATATCATTTCCACCCTAGCGGTGAGCTTCCAGGAAGGGCAAGAAAACCTAATTCTGAATGAGACAGGCAAAAATAAATGACTGCCTTTATTATACTTCAGGCATTCAGTGAAGCTCAGAGAAAATACACACACACACACACACACACGCACACCATTCCCACATTATGTCATAGTATCACATTATAAACACTTTCACAGATAGCATTGCAAGTCCTTTCAGGGGAGGGGGAGACGCATTCCAAAGCACATTTCAAAATCCACCCTCCATCTATATGGAACCACGATGCTGATTTAGTCACTTCTAAATATTTGTTGTGGCTTCCAATGTTTCCTTCAAGCCTCCCCTTTCCAGAGCAGGGGTGTTTTTCCTCGTGGGAGAGACTGCCTGGAAGATGCTGAGAACCTTTGTGTTTGTCTTATATGTTTGTTCTTCTCATAGCAAGAATAACCTCTCACCCAAAGTCACTATCTTCTTTCCTAAGTTGTGCCCAAATAAGCAAGCCAATTTAATAATCTAGAAGGCAGAAACATAAATATGTTTTTGAAAAATGCACCAACACCACCACACAAAGGAACAGAGAACACTGAGTACCTATAGCCTTCTACTTGTTAGGTAAATGATATTCAAATTGATTAATAACATGAAAAAAGTAAACGTAAAAGGCAAAAGATCAACTCATAGTAATAATTTGATAAATCCAGCTGAGGCTTAGCATCTACAGAAATGCTCATTAGAATTTTCTTCTGGTGGAAATAACTGGTATAAAACGCACACACACACACATTTACACACACACCCACAGCAAAGGCACAGAAATTGTAGAAGATGAAGCATATAATATGTTATCAATTCTCTCTTGGGAAATGTTTCCTGGCATGATTTACTCAATAATGAATGTAATAAAATAATATTTAAAAGAACAAATTTGTTCCCAAGATTTTTTAAAGACTGTTCTCAAAAAGACTTGCAACAGAAAATACGCCTAAGAAATATTTTCTGGAGGCAACCAACTTGATAGAAAAGCACCCAAATGTTCCAGACAGAATCCTGACATTTTATAAAAACATATATTCCTTTAACACAGGTTGAAATTGAGGGTCTTGGGGAACAGGGCCACTCTCAACTCTTGCAAAGGAAGTTCTGTTCACACATTCATGTTAACAAATGGTACTCTTGAAGTGAGTCCATGGAAAAACAGATAAAATGAGTATAATCACTGTAAACTCTTCATAGAATAGGATGGAGATCCTGGGAGAGGAAAAGGATTTTCATCTGCATGACAAAACCCCTTCTAGCCCTTCAGTTCACATCCACAGCCCCTGCCCAATGACAGAGAGCTGGCCTGTCACCCTACCAGGGCAGTGTTGAGCTATTTCCCAAGCACAGGAACCAACTCAGGAAGTAACCCTTCCAATAAAGAAAGAATGACAGAGCAGAGAGGGTCCCAGGGCAACATTCTGAGAAACAGAGTAAGGTGTCAAAAGACTGAAATGTGTACAATGAATGGAAAATAGAGCAAACACAGACTCCCTCAGCAAGACCACTAAGGAGAAGTGAAAGGGAGAAAAACCACAAAAAAATAAATAAATAAAAAATAAAAAATACACACCCTTACACATGCCAACAAAGACAACATCCTAAACAGCTCACCTTCATCAAAGCATTGCCAGCGAGTTTGAAGGCAGTCTGGGGCTGACACACTCCAGAAATTCAAATGCTCCGATCCCATGCGGACCAAATATAGCACGACACAAACTTAGGAAAACACACACACACACACACACACACCACCACCACCACACACACTACACTTCTCCTTTCCACTCCCTATTAAATCAGCGGAATTAACACTACAGCCACCGGAATGCCTCCACAAAGATTCAAACTCTTAGCATCAAAGGGGTCTTAGACTCGAATCACCACGAAAGGCACTGACACAAGGAAGATGGTAGCAAGGAAAAGGCAGTTTTCCATTTCAAACTCCGGGTACCCAGGCTGGGCATCAGGCGGTTTTAAAGTATTCAGACAGGTGCAGAAACATCTCAGCGCGAGGTGCCCGGGAGGCTTCCATCCACCCTTTCCATCAAAACGCGGGAGCCCCCTCCTCAGAACCCCCATAAGGCATCGAAGCGCAGCCCAGGACGCACGGGGACCCATCTGGCCCAGCCCCGGGAAAGCAGCCACCGAGGGCAGACGCGCGCCTTACCTGCTGTAAGTACATAAAAGTCAAGGCACACGAAAGCTGGGGACACATGCCCACGTTGGGGAGCGCCACGCAGGTGGCCCCCGTCAGAGGATGCTGCATCATGTCGCTCTGGCGCCCGCCGAGCCCGAGTGGGGACGCTCGCATGCAATCACGTTGCTCTCTGCCTGGGCGCTACAATTTTTTTTTTCTTTTTAATTTTGCTGGTTATCTAAGTCAACGACTGGTGGCTCGCGCTGTCTCTCTCTCTCTCTCTCTCTCTCTTTCTCTCTCTCCCTCCCTCCCCCCACCGCACCCCGCCTGTCCCTCCTCCCTGGCTCTCCCTGCCTGGGGATGTGCTAGATCCCGGCGTTCCTCTGCCTCCAACTAAAACACTTGCGGGGACCTGGAAACTAGTTGGTTCCCTTCGCGCGGTCGTCTGGTTTTTCTGGGTTGTTGGGCCTGCTTATTGATCCCCTGGAAAGTGGAAGGGGCCCCCTACCCCATGCCCCTGTGAAGGTGACACGAGAACGGGCAGACGGAACTTCTCTGGAAGGTGCAGGGGGTGCGCTGCCCGCCGGAGGAGGCTGAATGGGAGAGGGGCAAGGATAGCGCGAGGGAGGGAGGGGAGGAAGGGGTGGGACGGAGGCACGGGGGAGGGGGGAGGGGGGGGAGAGAGAGAGAGAGAGAGAGAGAGAGAGAGAGAGAGAGAGAGAGAGAGAGAGAGAGAGAGAGAGAGAGGTTTTGACTCACACTGAAGCTCACTCCGTTGGTCCTGATGCTGTCTGTCTCCTCATTTGTCAAATGGGTCCAGGGGAAATATTTTTTTTTTTCCTTTTTTTCCTTCCCTCCCCTTAGCCTCTTTTTAAAAAAATTATTTATTATTTTTTGTTTAAAAAAAAAAAAAGACTCACCAAAATTTAAATTGGGTCTGCTAAAACCCTCCGCCGGTGACCAGGCGAGCAAGTGCCCCGCGTGCCCGGCATCAGGCGAGCTGGACAATTAGCGCCATGGCCCAGCTGGGACCTACAGCGGTAGATGTTGGTGGCGGTGCGTTTGCCCGATTCCTTGCCAGATAAACACAGAAAAGGGATTTCCCCTCCTCAGGAGGTGGAGTGCTGAGACGTTAGGGGCTGTGAGCAGGAGGGAGCTCGGGCTGAGGGAGGGGAGAAGGTTTCTGCACCCCCCAGCAGCGCACCGAAGCGCCGATGCACCCCCAGGCGTTTGGGGCGCAGCTTTCGCTCTGTGCCTCGCCTTGGTTGGGCAGGCAGCCCCGAGCACAGCGAACCAGCCCCTGAGCTGTTCAATGAGAGCAACCGCCCAGGCTGGCGTGGAAATCAAGCCTGTTGGACTAACGTGCCAGCTTGGGGCTACTAGAAGGGGGCTTCTCCCAGCCCAGAACACCCGCTCCTCTCAAATTATAAATGCACAGGGTAGGGAAGTCCGCGTCTGATAAGAGATTACTCCGTGGGCTGCAGGGAGCAAATTACAATGGTTTATTTATTTATTTTTTATTCTTGCCTGTCCAGCCCTCCTTGGTCAAATTAACATTCTGCTCTTGCAGGCGGGTCCCCCTCCCCTTTATTTTATGAAGTAATAATTATTCATTAGTAGATTTCGTTAGTCTTTACGCAATAAAATAGGATGTGATCTGCAAATCAAAAGAAAATATTAAGACTCTAACTCGTCCTTGGTCCTCACAGAAAAAAAAAAAAAGCACATTCTTGGCAGTAATAAAATCGTGATCAGGAATAGTAGCCATATTTTTTTAATATAGATTTTGACCCAATGATTGGATTTTTTTTGTTTTCAGACCAAGGGATCAGCTGTCTCAACAGCATCTTTTTGGATTGTTGGGTTTCCCCAAAGAAACCTTTCTGACAGCTTCTCACTGACCTGCAGGATGGAGCCCTACCTGGGAGGGGATGGGGGTTCTCTCCCAAAAGAATATTTGGGGCAGAACGCTGGAAGTGGTCATCAGGGACATGCCAAATGTCCCCTTCTCCTCAGGGTTCACCCCGACATCCTCAGCCAAATGAAGGCTCTGAACCCAGCCATCAGTTCACAAGGCACAACTCACTTCGCAAGCTAATCAAAATGCTTTCTGAAGAAAAGGAAACTAATTATCCTACGGCTCTATTTTTTGTTGTCGTTCTGTTTGAAATAACTATAAAGTCTTCACTCTGCCTAACACTAGGCCCCAACCCGCTGTTTCTTTCTACTTTTCATCTTGCAAAACCAGTGCCTCCAACCACTCTGGGGCTCACACATCCCATCAATTTAGCAGGGACACAGTAGCATGTTTAACCCTTTAGCCCTACGCAGAAGTTCATTCAGGGGACTGGGAGAGTAGAGGCTGGTATTCTGTACTGCTTTTATTAGGGGGTGCTGGCAGTGGTTAGTTTGAAAAACGTTTGCTGTATGTTGCATCAGAAGTCACATTCATGGCACAAGCTTTGATTAACAAATACAAGAATTCCCTCTTTTATTCTCTCACTTCCTACTTGCCTCTATTTATTTATTTTTGCAATTCACAAAACTAAAGAAAGTCACTCCACAGAACACAAATGGAATAAAAGGCCAACTATTCTGCCTTTGCAATCCTCACTCTCCCTTTCCCATTCTTTACTGTTGCCTCAAGCAATCTGCTGTACTGACTGGTTCGCACTGCTTTCCTTCATTTTTTTTTTCTTCTCTTGCTGGCATTGGAAAAGGCTGTAAATACACCAAGAAGAGGAGAGAATTTTTTCCTTCAGCTCATTTTCATAAGAAACATGATAAATAATACATGGCACTTTAATAAGACTTTATCTGAATGGTTTAATGAAAAACAAATACATTATGTAAAGACCCAATAACTGATTTTGGCTACACTGAGACAATACAGATTTTCCGGTCCGTTTTCTCCCCAAAGTTGGAACCCCTCAGTGGTGATTACATCCCCACAGATCCATCTTGCAATAACGGCTCAGACTTTCCCTCCAACTTAGGTTTTCGCAGTCAGACACACTGAACATCTGCAAAGTACAACAATGAGAACCAGACCTAAATCCACATCAAAATTATTTGGAGTCAGGCTCTGTTCTCTGGATAACTAAGCCTGAACATCCCTCCACCAGCGCATGCAAACACAATCACACACAGGGACAAGTCCCCTCCCCATAAACACTGCAACCATATTAAGGAGCCCAGAAGAACACTTTCCCGTTGATAACATCAGTGCTCCTTAATCAGGAATAGGGCATCCAATGACCCCAGATCAAATGATAGCATCTTATCCACAACCATTGCTCACTTGAAGACAAAACTTTGCCCCTCTTTTAAGCAGCATCTGGGGGTAGCGAATTTGAATTCCATCTCAACAGAGACTGAGAAAGACTCATATCAAGTCCACTAGCTCTGGCATGATTCTCCAACATCAATAAATGGGAGACGTGGGGAAAGAAAACACTCTTATCTCTCTACAAAAGAATGTCTGGCCATTCAACATCACGTGGGTTCATATTCATTCAAGGGCCACCCTGCCTGCATTTCAGCTACAAGGACCCTTAATGGAATGGTTATTCATACCCCACAGGAAGCTGAAAAAGTGCAGGAAGATTGGCAATGAACAATGTCATCTTCAAATGAAACTTCCTTAGGCAGAAGGCAACTACCCAAGTTTTGACTCGTAAAATAATACTGTAACTTTTTCTTCCCCCAAATTTGCCAGCAGTTTAAAAGAAGAATGGAAATCTTTTTTTCTTGTTTTCGTAACTATTTATTATAACTTCCCAAGGGGGTTAAAATAGCAGACATACCAGAAAAAAAAAAATACTTTCTATAAGAGTTGCCATACCTCAGAGCAAGAAAAACTCCAGTTAGAAAGAAAGACTTGAGCTTCAGTGTAATCATCTATACTGGGGTTAGCTCAGTGGCATTGCCAAAGTGTAACTTAGAAATATTTTACTTTCACTTGCAAATTTAATGTGGGCAACAACATAGTCTCCATCTTCATTAAAGCGAGCATGAAAGTACCTTTAGAAAGCTTTATTATTTATCTCTATCAAAAGCACTTTGATTCACTGACTTGTTCGAACACCTGAATCATATTTAGTTAGTGCTGATCTCATTCCAGGCACTGTTCTAGCCCCCAGATCTGTATCAGTGGGGCTGGAAAAACAAAGGTCCCTGACATCAGACACTTTACATTCTAGTGGCTGGAGGAGGGGCAGCAGAAAGTAAATAATACAGGTAAGAAATAAGTGCAGTACAAAAGATGGTGGTGAGTGCTGTGGGAAGCATAATAGGCAAGATCAAGATCTGGGAATTAGGGAAACCAGGGTAAGGCAGATGGCAGTGAAATCTACCTAAAAACGCACTTGCTCTGAAAGATGCAGTTTCAGCTTCAAGAAAGCCCCCTTGCAGCCCGCTTCTTCCAATCTTATTGCCTAAGCCTCAGATTTGTTTAATACGGATGGTCCCTGACTTGCGATGAGGTCACATCTGGATAAATCCATGGTAAGGTGAAAATATCCTATGTCGAAAAGATACTTTCCACTTGTGATATGTCCAACTTACAATGGGTTTATCACGACATAGCCCCATTGTAAATTGAGGAGCATGTCTACATGAATTCTGGAGTTCTCATGGGTCAATCTACTAGGGGTAGCAGTGAGAAGTTTGGCACTTCTAACATAGACATTAAGCTAGCCTGTTGGCCTCTAGAATGAGGTGTCAGACCCTGACAGTCCCTCTGAGCTGTATTTTGCAGAAGCTCCATTTCTCAGACACAGTATCTCTAGGCAAAAGCATGATCACTCCACGACACTGAATCGGAGGGCCCAGCATTTTGGCAGTGCTCAAATGAGCACAGCGCTCCTTTTTCGGAGTAAAGGGCTGCGTCCCAGGCAGAACCAATTCCAACTACTCAGCAGCAAAAGCTTTGCATGTAATGACAGGATCGAGATTAGAGCCTGCTTCTGTGTAAAGGACCCTCAGACTCCTCTAGCTTTCTAGCCTGGGTGTGGGTTGTCAGTGAGTCCAGGACTAAAAATAAACCACGCTTGCAAGAGCAGAAACACAAGTGCAGGCAATACCCAGTTCACAACTAGCTCCCACTACAAATGCGCTTTTCAAAATCACATTGGTGGTTTAGAACAGTTTACGGCCATCTTTTGCCTAAAAGACTGACATCAGTTAACAAATGAAAGCAAACAATTAAATGAATAAAATGCCCACCAATAATACATAGATTTGACATCACTGTGGAGAAATGGGTAATCTCAAACACAGATGGTGGGAGTCAAAACTGGTACAGTCCTGGAGATGGTATTAGTATTTTGGTGCTCACTACCAAAATCTAAAATATGCACATCTTTCAAAGTAACTATTCTAATTCTAGATATCTGTCCTGCTGAAATATTTGAGCTAGACACATGATACATAAACCAGGATATTCACTCTAGCATTGTTTGTAAAAGCAAATACAGTTGACCCCTGAACAACATAGATTTGAATTGTACAGGACCACATATGCACAAATTCTCTGCCACCTGAAAGACCCAGAGACAGCAAGACCAACCCCTCCTCTTCCTCGTCCTCCTCAGCCTACCTCATGTAAAATGACAAGGATGAAGACATTTATGATGATCCACTTCTGCTTAATCAGTAGTAAACATGTTTTCTCTTCCTTATTATTTTTTCTTTTTTTTTTTTTTGAGACAGAGTCTCATTCTGTTGGCCAGGCTGGAGTGCAGTGGCACAATCTCAGCTCACTGCAATCTCTGCTTCCCAGGCTCAAGCAATTCTGTTGCCTCAGCCACCTGAGTAGCTGGGATTACAGGCCTGTGCTACCACGCCCAGCTAATTTTTGTATTTTTAGTAGAGACAGGGTTTCACCATGTTGATCAGGCTGGTCTCAAACTGTTGACCTCAAGTAATCAGCCCACCTCGCCATCCCAAAGTGCTGGGATTGCAGGCATGAGCCACCTCATCCGACCTTCCTTATGATTTTCTTAATATTTTCTTTACCCTAGCTTACATTATTGTAGGAATACATATATAATGCAAAAAACATACAAAATATGTTTTAATTCACTGTTTGCTTTGAGTCAAAAGTGGGATAATGATAGTTTTGGGGGAATCAAAAGTTATACACAAATTTTGGGCTGGGCATGTTGGCTTATACCTGTAATCCCAGCAGTTCGGGAGGCCAAGGCGGGTGCATCACTTAAGGTCAGGAGTTCAAGAGGAGACTGGCCAAGATGGTGAAACCCCGTCTCCACCAAACATACAAAAATTAGCCCTCAGGCATAGTGGCAGGCACCTGTAGTCACAGCTACTTGGGAGGCTGAGGCATGAGAATCACTTGAACCCAGGAGGCGGAGGTTGCAGTAGGCTGAGATCATGCCACTGCACTCCAGCCTGGGCAAAAGAGTGAGTCTGTCTAAAAAAAAAAAAAACAAGTTATACACAAATTTTCTGCTTTGTGGGGGGTTGATGACTCTAACCCCCATGTTGTCGAAGGGTGTACTGTAATAAACAGCAATAGAGGAAATAGGGGATAAAACAAGGTATAGCACATGCATGCAATGCACCAGTTAAAAAGAATGAGGGGCATCTGTGTGTTTTTCCTTGGAAAAATCTCTAAGAAAGAGCTCTAAGAAGTTTCAGGATCTGTATAATAAAATTTCACATATGAAAACTCAAACCAAAATAAACAGCAAAACTCCACAATTCTTTAAAAATATGTGTGTGCATGCATATAGACATCCACATATGCAGATGTATGTGCATAAATAGGCATACATGCAATCACGTGAAGTGCATGCAAAAAGAAAGGTATAAGTCAATCCAATAAATGCTTTTAGATCTAGGGTAACAGAGGAGGGGCGATTGGGGGGGGTTCAATTTTTATTCTGTACAGATTTATGTTGCTTGGATTTTCACAATGTGTCTGTGTATGACTTTTATAATATAATGAAACAATTATATTATTATCAATGCTACTACAAGTAACTACTATGATGGTTATTATTATAAATACCCCAGGCTACATGTTCCTAAAGAATAATTTTTTTAATGGTGGTAACTTTCCCTGGCTAGTACATGAAAACCTGCTTAAAGCCACTACTGAGTTGCAATATTCTAGATAACTAAGATCCACAACCAAAAAGAGAATGGACTCAGCTACATAGCACCTTAGCGTCCATACAGGATTTCAGTAACCCAGAATCTCAAATCCGTTTACAGCATAACTTCTCAGGTACAATGTTTTCTGCTTATCTCATCAGAAATAAAAATAAAAATACCCAGATCCTCGTCCTACCCCTTCCTCAGGTGCCAAGGCTGCTCAGAAACTGACTGCCAGGTTGGAAACTTGCATATGTTTCTGGAGAAGACAAGGGATGCAACTGATTTGCAAAAACCCAGGTATGTCTGATTCTCAGCTACCCATCTCACAGGGCGGGGTAGTTTGTCTTTACATCAAGTCTCACATGTAAAGCAGGAAGTTGTGGAAAATGAGTTTGTCCTTTTTCGTTCCTATAAGCCATGGCCCAAACTGCCTTCCCTCTTCCCTGCACGCACAATGAGCAGGAAGCTCAGGAGGCACAGACAGTGTCTTCTCCCTTGACCCTTGAGCCTTGTCTTTCCTCCTGTCATCTCACTGGCTACTGACTATGGCTTCCCTGGAGCGCAAGCTTGGAAAATGGGATCTTTCAACCCAGTTCTTCCCCCAACATGGGGTTCTGCTGTATGCCACTCAGCAGGATATCTGCATTTACCTCTACACATAGCTCACATTTTTTGAGGGTGAACAGAAACACAGGACTCATGGGCAGAGGGAAGGGACACAAGCCACATCCATGGCCAGGGGCAGGCTAGGGAGCCTATTCATTGCAGCAAAAGCAGCCGTATGCCCATCATGCAGCTGTTCTGCATCTTCAGAAACACACAAACTGGTTTAAATTCAAGCTCTACTACTTGCAAGCTATTGTGAACATGAGCATGTGAGCTAATCATTCCGAGTCTTAGTTTTTTTCATCTGTAAAATGGGGTCAATGGTAGCACCCTCAGAGAACTACAACGATTCTCAGACTTCTTGTCCCCTAGCCCTCAAATACATGGACAGTTCTAAGAAAAGTTTAAAAATGGTAAAGAGACTGCATGAAAATTAACAGCTTTTAAATTTCTTGCCAAGGTAGTACATTAATACACACACACATAAACTCATATACACTGTCTACTATCATTAGCATTTAATAAAAGAAATAGCATTTTACACCAAAATGCAAAAAAAAAAAAAAAAGACATAATCTGAAAATAAAGGACAG
>NW_012119043.1:3696099-3706854 GCF_000951035.1 Colobus angolensis palliatus | reverse complement strand
AAAAAAAAAAAAAACACGAAAATTAGCCAGGCATGGTGGTGGGTGCCTGAAATCCCAGCTACTCAGAAGGCCGAGGCAGGGACAATTACTTGAACCCGGGAGACGGAGGCTGCAGTGAGCTGAGATGGCATCACTGCACTCCAGACTAGCAACAGAGCAACACTCCATCTCAAAAAATAAATAAATAAGAAAGAAAAGAAACCCAACTTCCCACTCTGACACTTTTGAGCATTTTCACAAGATAGGCTTTTATTTAAAGAAATAAAGTGGCAAGAACCCAGACCCTTGGAATCCCATGAAACCACGTGATGTTTATACGATGCTGAAGGTGGAAGGATGTGAAAGTTTCCTCATGTCACCCTCAACCAAAATCATTACAATGGCGATGGTGCTAAAAGTGCTTACCTATTAGAGCTTACTCCATGCCAGACATTCTGAACACGATTTACATACATTATTTCATTTAATCCCTATGCCAGCATTGGTACTCATGCATTCACTCATTCGTTCCTTATTTAAATCATCTATAAATATTTATAGAGTGATAAATTATGTTCTAAGAATTGTACAGTGTTCCCAGTACACTGATTAAAGACACAAACAAGCAGACAAACAAACAAAACTCAGTCTGCTTACCCGGATGGAACTTAAAGTCTATCAGCAGAGACACACTTTAAAAATCAATCAGTTTCTTACAAAACTGATGTCCCAGCGTGTTCATTCTTGAGCCCTTATCTCAGAGAAACAGAACCTTGTGTTCATACAAAAACCTGCACTTGAAGATTTGTAATAGTTTTATTTATAACAGCTAAAACCAGGAATTAGTCCAGATGTCCATTAATAGATGAATGGTTAAACAAACTGTGGTACATACATACCATGGAATACTATACAGCGAAGAAAAGGAATACGCTGTTTATACACACAGCAGCTCCAATGAGTCTCCAGAGAATTATGCTGATCAAAAAACGTCAACCCCTAAAAGTCAAGTACTATATAGGTCCATTTATTGAAATGTCCAAGCTTTTAAATGGAGAGAAGATTAGTGTTTGCCAGAAATTAGGAATTGGGAGTGGGGGCAGAGGTGATTGTAAAAACAAAAACAGAAGGGATCCAGTGGTGACAGAAATGTTTGTTATCCTGACTGTGGTATTGGATGCACAAACCTACATGTGTGGTAAAATTGTACAAAACCAAATACAACTACCACCACTCCACATGCACACACACACACACAAACACACATTAATGCATGTAAAATTGGGGAAATTTGAATAAAATCAGTGGGTTGTACCACCATCAATATCCTAGATGTGATCACTGTACTTTAATTTTGCCAAATGTTACCACTGGGGAAAAGTGTGTAAAGGGTACATTGGAACTCTGTATTATTCCTTACAGCTGCATGTGAATCTGCAATTATCTCAATAAAAATTCCAATTAAAAATCAAATTATACAGTTAATTTTCTGAGGCCCATTGTGGTAAATGCTATAAAGAAAAAGAACAGGTTGCTAAAAAAAAAAAAAAAAAAAAAAAGACATAATCTGAAAATAAAGGACAGTCCTTCAAATTGATTAAATTTAGGTCTATTAAAAATTTCACTAAATTGGCCTTAATTTTCTCATTTAGCTGCAGTCTGTTGAAAATGTCATTACAGAATCCAATGAGTCTGTGGATCGGCATTTGGGAACCACCGAGATAATGAATGTAAAGTGCTTCTTAGCATAGGCACTGGCACACCAAGTATCAACAATACTTGTTAGCTATCACAAGGAGACTAAAAAACAATTAATAGTTACTCTTTAGGCTTGAATAACTTCTTTTTACCCCCACAGTTCACTGCAGCAAAACAAACTGAACACCCTTCTCATTTCTGAGTTCCCTGAACCACAGAGCAGCATGCCTTTCACTTAGGAGAGGCTTAATAAAGGTCAAATGAATTGAATTTGTTGGATCACCAGAGTTTATTCTTGTTCTTCAATGACTCAGCCCTGCTCGTTCAAGGCCACCTGAAAGATGGAGTTGTGATGGGGTATTTGGGAACTCTTTCTGGTTCATATGAGGGTATGCCTCAAACACAAACAGTGAGACTCCCCTGAGTACACCTGCAGTGAGGAGTACACCTTTTGGAGTCTTGTGGCTTGGTATGAAGACCTAGCTCTGGATCATACCTTTGCAGCTGCTATTATATGTCTATTGACATATAAGTTCTTAAAACCTCAGTTTCATTCTCTCTAAGGAGAATAATGATACTTTTCCTTCCTAAATTGTTGAAAGATAAAATCATGTTATATATATGTCATAAAAATGGTGCCCATTATCTAGCAACCACTCAATATATAGCAACTATTATTATGAAGTATTTTTATTTTCAGCCCCTGACCAGTTGATGAAACCATCATTCCTTCTTCTTTGCAAAAAAAATTACACAAACAAGACCAACAAAGTCAATACATTTATGGAAGGACTAACTTCAGATACAATTTTCGTTTTGAAAAGTTTTTTTAAATGACATGGCACTAAACGAAAATGTATAGACCTCATAGACATCGCCTTTCTGCCCTGGTCTTCTGAGTACACAATTTATTTAACCTTGCTAATGAATCAAATGAATGCAAGCTTGCACATTAGCCCTTGTCAACTAAATTCTTCACCAACTGTATCTCACACAATATCAGGTCAAGTCCTTCACTATTTTGTGAAGACTGACAAGGGTAATACATGTTAGAAAATTACTTCTGGCCAGATGGTAATTAATTTTTTTCTGATCTTCTCAAAACCCTGCAAGGTAGATGATTTTACTAGTTCCAGTTTACATAAGAAGAAACTGAGGGCACAAGAAGTATATATCTTATCCTTCTAGTAAGAGATGGAAAATAGGGTTTTCAGGTCTGTTGAACAAAATGAGAAAGCATCCTTTTTAATCATGCTATAGGAACAGCAGTAGAGATGCTGCTTACAAAATCACCATTGTCATCATCATCATCATCATCATCACATTCATCATTTTTTACACTATCTAAACCTAGCAAGCACTTTTGTGAAGAACTACTCTATGCCAATTTATGTTCAAGCTTTCATTTTCCAGAAATATATCACTGACCCCAGTCAACTAATTTTATCATATGAATTTTTCCTAGCTTTCTTGTCCTTACTCAATTATAGTAAGGGTAAGTCCCACCCTATCCACAGCTTACCCTAAGCTTTTCAAAAGAAAAGATTCTGCTTCAGTCTTTTTCTTTTTTTTTTTTTTTTTCCTTGCCAACGACGCTTTCCTATCATCATTCCTGGCAAAAGTGACAAGTTATGGAGACAATGTTCTATCAGAGCAGCCAATTGACATATGTCAAAAGAGACCCGAGACACACTAGGCAGAACCCCAAATTAAAAGGTACACAGAGCAAGCAAATAACTTCAGTTCCTACAGCAGCTTTCCTGAAACAATCAATTCCAGGAGGTGATGCAAAGAGAAGGTGCAGCGTTTGGCGCTTGAGAGGGTGGGAGTCTGTTTCCATTGCACAGGACTGAATGTAAGTGCGTGGGACAAGGGAAGGTAGGCGGCAGAGACAAAAACAGCTAAGTGGTGATTTCTCCTAATGAACAAGTGGGTGGGAAGGTCTACTTTGGGAACCCTCCACCCCACCCACTCTCTGTGTTTCGACTTCTGGATGAAACTCAAGCAAATCTGAAGGCAAACAAAGCCTGCAGAAGATTCTATTTTTCCTCTTTCATGAGCTTGGCTGCAAGGTTCTTTGACCCCAGAAATGCTCAGAAATTTTATCTTTAAAGTAAAAGATGAGTTGTCGTCAAGCATTTCTTACTAGAAATGACTTCACCTCTTATATCTCCAGTTCTGAATTAATCCACCTTGACCTCTACCTTCCCAAGGTCCTGTCCTGGAACACAGGTCAAAGACACCCCAGGAATTCTTAGTCCCTGGCATCATTGAATACCTTCAAATTCTGATGATTGTTGTAGGTGAGCTAGGAAGGATGTAAGGAATCATACAAAACTAGGTTTATCTGCAAAACTTACAAGGTTATATTGGGGATGTATCGGGTATTGGGTAGAAAACCTTCCTGGCTCTCAAAATCTCACCTCGGCAAACAGTCTCTAGGATTCCAAGTCTTAGTCCCCAAATTGTAATTCACAATTACAGGCAGTTCATATTCTCACAACCTCATCAGGCCTGAGAGTCCAGGTTCTTATATTCCTTGTCTCTGGGTTCCATTACAAAGACCCATACCTGAAACTAATTAACCGATTCTGCAATACATCCACTAAATGATGCATGTACGAGTAGACATGAAGATGGTGGCAGAGAGAATGGAAGACGTGATTCTCATTTTAAAAACACGGACAAGGATCTGTAGAGTCATCGTTCACTATCCATGGGTGATTGGTTCTGAAACCTTCCAAGGATACCAAAATCTACAGATGTGTAGTATTTGCTTGTAACCTACACATATCCTACTGTATACTTTAAATCATCTCTAGGTTTACTAATACAATGCAATTCCATGTTAATAGTTGTTTCAATGCATTCTTTAGGGAATAATGACAAGGAAAAAAATGTCTGCACATGTTTAGCACAGACACAATGTTTTTCTGAATATTTTTGATCTGCAGTTGGCTGAATCTACGGATGCAGAACCCAAGGACATGGAGGGTCAACTGTATGTATCATATCCTTGAAAATGACATTTGGATATTGTAGTGCCCTCGACTTTGATTAAACTCTCTTGGTTCCAGACTTTCTCTGCCTTACTTCCTTTTCATCTTCCCTCTTTTCTTTTTGAGAGCCAGAGAACAAATTCTCATCCTCACTCCTTCATCATCTGCTTCCCTGTCCTTAAAAGCTTGGCAACAGCTGTTTCTGTGTCTTTGAGGGGATCATCTCTCATCCAGCTTTGCATCAAGCCATCTTCCCAAACCAAACCTGTACTCTCCATTAGAAGACCTATTGTGCTCACCGATGAAAATATAGCATTTCCTTCACCTGGTGTCAGATAAAATAATTCAAGACTCTTTCAGTAGAGTGGCATGTAAGAAAAAGACTATATACATCCATGGCTGGACTTTCTTATGCACATGTATTGCAGCGTTCTCACATGCCTCACAGACAAAAAAATCTTGCTTGACATCACTTTGTGGTTCATTAGATCTCTTACCTCCTATATGCTAATCGTCATCACCTTGCACAACCCACTTCTGATATATATAATATATATCAGTATTATATGTTATATATAATATATAACATATACAACACATACAACATGTAATATATAATATATAACATATGCAACATATATCACATATAATATGCAATATATTATATAGCCCATATGATATATAATATATAAAATATATAATGTATAAAAACATATATAATATATGTAACACATATAATATATAACACATATGTTTTATATATAAAATATATATTATATATACACATACATAGTAATATAGTAATATAGTAATGACTATGATATTCTTCACACACTTGTGAAGGATTTGCAGTAATGACTGAAAGCCATTGCATCAGATTCTCTGCAGAATCCAGACAAATCCTTATTGCATCCCCAGCCTTGACCTCTGCTCACAGGCTGCATGTCAAGAATCATCATGAACTTCAGACAACCTCCTGCACATCTCAGTGCCAAGGTCCTATCCTTGCTGCTATTTTAACATTCCCCCAAACAAACGTATCTGCACATGCTGCTCTTCCTCTATTGACTTACCTGTTTGTTAATGGAAGCACCTCCCTTCCATTTACTTAACCTTGAAAGCTCAACATTTGCCCTTCACATCTTCCTTTGCTGCTCTGAAGAGTCAATTGGTTCCCAAATTATATCATTTTTAACTCTTCCATCTCCCAACTATTAAGGCTGTCTTAATTTTCCATTGCTGCTATACTAGTACATAACATTATTTTATTTAGCCTAGATATTTAGAAAATGGGGGAAAAAGCTATACTTACCTAAGTTCCTTTGCTCTCAGTCTCAGCTCTTCCCAACTCATACTTCACATTGGTGCCACAGAGGAATTTTAAATACCCAAAACTAAGGATGTCAATCTTCTGTTCAAAAGGCATCAATGACCCCTTCCACTTGTTAGGGCACATTATTCAACGCTTTAACCTGGTTCTGCATATCTTACCTTGCAATGTAACTGGTACTTCTTCTACACATCTCCCTCTGTCCAGATTCTGGTCACCTTGACCCTACGGCTATAATCACTTATGCCCAGTGCATGTTAAAACATCTCCAAATATATGTTCTTTGGTTGAAACTGCTTTAATGATATGAATGTACAAATCCCCAAATGCCCAGTGCCTAGTTAAATGAATAATCACAGGATGAAATGTGCATCCTTGTATGTTTTGCAATATTGAGATGGAGGCGAGGATGATAGCACCTCTGTGTGTTTCTGTTTATTCTTCACAGGGGTATTGCTGGGTACATACCGATAATACTACATTACCCACAAGCATGCTGAGACTCAGAAGGCTTAGGTAAGCTGTCTGCTTCTAAATGTTACAGCCAGCATTAATAGTGACTTCCTTGTCTATTTTCTGTCTATCCTCCACGCCCCCATCCTGTACACAAGGGCATGCACATGTCCCATGATTACTATATTTTTCCCCGCTTAATGTTGCATCCCCATCACCGTAGAATAGCACTTGGCTTACTGTAGTGGATGCTTGTTAAATATTAGTTAAGTGAATGAGAAAAATTAAAAATGAAAATATTAGTCCTCTTCCATTTGCATGTTTCTGAGATTCATTTACTAGTTGGTTAATACATTTATTCAATCATCAGCTATCTTTTGAAAATACTGTGCCAAGAACAGTTCTGGTCTTGGAGACTCAGTGGTCAACTAAGACAGGACATGGAGCTTACATTCCAGATTAACAAGATATTTTAAGGTCACCTGGTTAAAAAATTACTTTTTGCATCTCAGTATCAGTGTGTGAACCAGCATCTTTTCAATAGCATGCAACAAATTAAAATACTGAAATGAATTGGATTATGACGCTAATTGAAAACAATATTAGCTATCCATACTCCCAATTTCAAATATTGGTGTTCATCAAAATAGCCTCATTTTCTCACTAATTGCCTTTATGATACATGTTTCATATTTGAAGTCATAAAATGCATCTTTTATCCTGCTCCTTTTATCTCTCTTACAAATGGAGTTTCCCGTAACATTTACTTCTAAAATGGTTTCTACTGGTGTAAATGTATGTATGTATTTGAGAAACATTGGTTTGCCATGTAACCCTGGGAAGCACAGATTATAAGTTTACTCGCCCATGAAGAAAAATAATAAGAATTAAAAGAGCTTGTTCTGGGGCCACAGAGTTTATCCTAACCTTGTCCTGCCTTCTTGATAACGAAATAGATGACAATAAGGACTGGGGAGGCAGACCTCCTGGTTCTGCATCTTTGAACAATAACATACTACCTAAGTGACTTTTGGCAAGTTATTTAAAACTTCCTGAGTCTTGGGTCCTTATTTATAAATAGGAAAAGCATGAATATTTTTATCTCACAAGACTAAATTTGATAGCATGGAATAATACATTAAATTTCTCAGTGCAACCAGTTAGCACCTAGTAAGTGCATAATACATACCAGCTTCAAGGATAATTGTGGTAATGATGATGGTGGTGGTGGTGGTGGTGGTGGTGATGCTGGTGATGATCATGATCATGATGATGATGGTGATGACTATGATGAAAGTGATGGTAATAATGATGGCACTGACAATCATGATGATCATGATTATCATGATGATGATGATGAAGGTGATTGTAATAATGATGAGGATGATAATCATAATAGTGGTGAACGGTGATGATACTGTTGATGATGATGGTAATGGTGATGATGATAATGGTGGCAGTAATGTTGGTACTGGTAATGATAATCTGGCTATTGTTGATTATAAACACAAAAATAAAGCAATGTACATTGACCTTTGTGGGAGACAGCCAGCCCTGTTCTTTTAGGCTAGAAACAAAGGGAGCCATCTCTTTAAGCTTTCTAAGGATAGCCCATTGCTACTTCCAATCCTGCTTTCTCCCTCAACTCTAGTGTTTCCACTAAGGAAGCAATTGTAATACCCATCATCCCCCTGACTGCTTTTTCTTCTTCAGAAGTGAGCCACAGACATCTCTAAAGAGGCTCTCTTATACAGCAGGCAGGATCTGGCATGAGTGTTCTTCTGGGTAACTCTGTGGGATGTTAATAATTTATGATCTCTTTAGTGAAAACACTAACCTCCAGGGTGCCTATACTTCCTCTAATATCACTCAGATTCTCAGCAGGCTGTGACTCTCTTTTCTCCAACCCCCGCCTCTCACCAGACAAACCACTCCAACGTTGTTCCCCTGCATGGCCAATGTCCCATCAAGATGCACACACAAGTCCATGAAATACTGTAAAAAGTAACAGCAAAGTTTTGTTTTGTTGTTTTTTTGTTGAGATGCCGTCTTGCTCTATCATACAACCTTGGCTCACAGCAACCTCCATTTCCTGGGTTCAAGTGATTCTCCTGCCTCAGCGTCCAACGTAGCTGGGATTATTGGCAAGTGCCATCACGCCCGGCTACTTTTAGTACTTTTGGTAGAGACGGGGTTTCGCCATGCTGGCCAGACTGATCTCGAGCTCCTGACCTCAAGTGATCTGCCCAGCTCAACCTCCTAAAGTACAGGGATTACAGGTGTGAGCCACTGCGCTCCGGCCAGTAATAGCAAAGTTAAGAATTACCTAGCATTTAGGTTTTACATTCATTACCTTATTTCATCTTCCCAGAAATCCAATAAGCAAGGTGATATGACTCCTCCCATTTCACAGGTGAGGAAGCTGAGGGCGAGGGACGATAAATAACTTATTTAAATATATACCCTGAGGCCTGGCCTAACTCAGCTGAGTGTGATTTTCTCACCTTGGATCTTCTACTTTATTGCTTGAGGCATTCCTTAAAATGGATTTCCAAGTAGAACGTCTGAAAGTCGAACAACTGGTGTGTGAGTTCTCTGAGAGTGGGTTCTTTCTCCAGAAATTAAATTAAATTACAGGATCCCAAACTATGGTTCAGGTAGGTGTTGCCTCCCCAGGGCGCTTGTGTGTATCTTAAACCACCCTAGGATTTCCCTGTTATATAGAAACCATGGTGAAGGTAGAAAAACTCAGGCCTTGATTCACCGTCTAAAGGAGACCCTGTTACTGTTCTGCTCCTTCTCTTCCACAGAACTTGAAGAAAACAGATCTCGGCCAGCATATACACACGGGATTGGTTTAGATTTTTCGTGCAACAGCCAGTCATACATACAACTAGTCTACCACTCATTTCACTGGGCTACATCCTCGTAAACTATGTGTATTTTGAAAATACACATAGGGGAAAACAGCTTAAGAAGCAGAAAAATGCATATGAAATGGGTGGGGGAAGGTAATATGCAAATCCATACTTATTGGGTAATATGCCATATATGTAAAATCTATCATAAAATAATTTGTGTTCTCCACTTGTAAACTTATCTCTTTCTAAATCTAAACCTATAGATCTACATAGATATTTCCAAAGCTTTGAGGAAACACCCGAATGTGGTGTTGGAATGAGAGGTGACTTTTATCATTTTTAAAAATTGTCAATCAATCCAAGTTTTTAATAATGAACATGAAGTACTTTTATTATAACGAAAAATAAAAGGTTTTCTCTTCTTCCATTTAAGTAGCCCAAGTCACAGACTGGAAACAGTTCTTGCCTATTATACCCCAGGTCAGAGCCTCACCATGGCCTATAGGGAACAAGGACTTGGTCCACCAAGGATCAGCTTGCATCTGCTCGCTGTCCTGGCCCTTTAGAGGACTTGGTCCACCAAGGAGGAGCTTGCACCTGCTCACGGTCCTGGCCCTTTAGAGCGAGTTTGATGGTGATTCTAGAAAGAGAAAGGGAGCACCCTGGCATAGTTCCTGCACACTGCTGCTCTCCATGGAATCCTAATTATAGTCACCAAAGAAGTTTCTTTCTTGTCTCTCCAGGTCCTGTGTGACAGCTCATCATTCTGGTGGCATCTTTGTCGGGAAAACCACATTTCTATTTTTATTATGAGGACTGCTTGTCTTTACTAGCTCTTTGTACATAGATCAAGACATTATGAAGACCTGCACTTTCCTCGGGCAAATGAGAATCACTGATTTTCTGTCTATTAAGTACTGTGCTAACTCCATTGGCTTCACTTATATTTATGTCACACTCTGGGGCCATGAGGATCCTGGAACAAACTTAACCTCTTCTGTGCCACACATCCTTACATTCCCAAAGTTTCTATCATGCATTGCCTGCACTCGTGTTCAACGAGGAAAGTGGTTATGTAGCTTCACCCTGACCTATTTAAGCAGTATCGTCTTTAAAGTATGAAATGCAGGGCCAGGCATGGTGACTCACGCCTGTAATCCCAGCACTTTGGGAGACTGAGGCAGGTGGATCATCTGAGGTCAGGCGTTCAAGACCAGCCTGGCCAACGTGGCTAAACCCCATCTCTACTAAAACTACAAAAACAAAATTAGCCAGGTATAGTGGTGGGCACCTGTAGTCCTAGCTACTCAAGAGGCTGAGGTGGGAGAATGGCATGAACCTGGGAGGTAGAGCTCGCAGTGAGCCGAGATCATGCTACTGTACTCTAGCCTGGGTGACAGAGTGAGACTCCTTCTCAAAAAAAAAAAAAAAAAAA
>NW_012119043.1:3682673-3694606 GCF_000951035.1 Colobus angolensis palliatus | reverse complement strand
CAGTTAATTTTCTGAGGCCCATTGTGGTAAATGCTATAAAGAAAAAGAACAGGTTGCTAAAAAAAAAAAAAAAAAAAAAAAAAGTAAGGAATCTATACATAGCAAAGGGCTGGATTGAGACTGAGGGTGAGGGAAGGCTTTTCTGAAGAGGCGGCATTTCATTGGGCAACTGAGGGATGAGGCGTTGGCGAGGAGAAAGGTGGGTGGGAAAATGTTCCAGAAAAGGAAACTGTGTGTGGCAGGGATGTAAGAAACGGTGTGTGTGCTCAGGCAATAGAGAAGGAACATTCAGTACAAGAAGGCGGTGGCCAAAAGATGCGGGGCCATCTTAAAGCTCTAATACCCAGCCAGTGACCGCCCTGAACTTGTGCAGGAGTTATTATTTTGCCATTGATTCTGCTGCAATCCAGTAAGGCACAGAGAAACTGTGACGTCGCAGAACTAGGAAGTATCAGATCCAGGATTAAACACCGAAACTACTATTCTGTCCTCAGCTTCCCTTAAAAAACATCTTTATGAGTTTAAAAGGGCCAGGAGAGGGGGCTCATGCCTGTCATCCCAGCACTTTGGGAGGCTGAGGTGGGAGGACTGCTTGAATCCAGGAGATTGAGATCAATCTGGGCAATATAGCAGGACCTCACCTCTACGAGAAGTTAAAAAATTAACTAGGCGTGGTGGTGAGTGTCTGTAGTCCCAGCTACTCAGGAGGCTGAGGTGGGAGTATTACTTGAGCCCAAGATTTCAAGGCTGCAGTGAGCTGTGATAGTGCCAATGCACTCCAGCCTGGGATACAGAGCAGGAGTCTATATCTTCAATGAATGAATGAATAAAGTTAAACATAAACATACTTCTCAATCCAGCAACACCACTCCTAGGAATTTACCCAGGAGAACTAAGAATCGTTATACAGAATTACCTGTACGTAAATGCTTACAGCAACTTTTTCATAATCAGCAAACACTGGAAACAACCCAACTGCCCTCCAACTAGTGAATAAACTGTGGTGCATCCATGCCGTAGAATGCTACTCAGCAACAAAAGGGAAGAAAGAACTATTGATAGATGCAACTACTTGGATGAATCTCAAATCCATCACACAGAGAGAAGTCAGGCCTAAAGGCTACCTACTTCTGATTCCATTTGTAGGACATTTTGGAGACACCAATACTATAGGGACAGAAAAGAGACTGGCAATTCCCAGGATCTAGAGTTGGGGACTAACTATAACCAGGCCCTAGGGAAGTTTTTGGAATGATGAATATGCTCCAAATCATGCAGACGCTGGTGGTTGTTACATCACTGTATGCACTTACTGAAACTTGAAGAGCTGTGTGCAAAAAAGGGTACATTTTACTGTGTGTAAATTATGCCTCAGTAAACCTAACTTTGATGCAAAGATCTGATGAGATGATCTAGATCAAGTCCAGAAGAGATCCTTTCTCACTTCTGGCAAGCTCTGGGTGACCCTAGGAAGCAACAGTATGAGAGTCTTATTTTGGAAGATGCCAATTAAGGAAAACTGAGTAAGGATACAACTTCTGTGGAGGGTGAGGCTGAGTGGTGTTTAGGGAGAGGCGATCTGGGGGATGGAGATACAGAATGTCAAGGGTGTTTCACTGGCCAACACGGAGGGTAGGTGTTATGCAAGTGCCAACCGTTTTCTTCCAACCATACCACTTTCTTAGCAAATTCATACTCCTTTCCACCATGGAAGAGGCACCATTATCTACCTAGTGAGCTCCCCTAAACTTTTCCAGCTGTGGGAACTCATGGTGGACACTGATCCATGTTGGTTCAGTGAGATCCTCTCCCTCCCAGGAATGCTGGATTGGAGTATAGAGACTGCGGAGGTGGACTGGGGGACCAGGCAGGAAGGCCATGGAAAACTGAAAGCTGGACCAAGCACTAGAGGATGAATGAAAAGAGAGAGATAACCAGAGAGAGGCACAAAAAGTCATAATGCCTAATCAACCACTATGGAAAACCATGTGGAGATTCCTTAAAGAACTAAAAGTAGAACTACCATTTGATCCAGCAATCCCACTACTGGTTATCTACCCAGAGGAAAAGAAGTCATTATACAAAAAAGATACTTGCACATGCATGTTTATAGCAGCACAATTCACAATTGCAAAAATGTGGAACCAACCCAAATGTCCATCAATCAATGAGCGCATTGAAGAAACTGTGAGATGCACACGCACACACACACACACATGATGGACTATTCAACCATAAAAAAGTAATGAATTAATAGCATTTGCAGCAACCTGGATGAGACTGGAGACTATTATTCTAAGTGAAGTAACTCAGGAATGGAAAACCAAACATCGTATGTTCTCACTCATAAGTGCGAGCTAAGCTATGAGAATGCAAAGGCATAAGAATGACACAGTGGACTCTGGGGACTCAGGAAGAAAAGATGGGAAGGAGGTGAGGGGTAAAAGACTATAAATTGGGTGCAGTGTATACTGCCCAGGTGATGGGTGCACCCAGATCTCACAAATCACCACTGAAGAACTTACTTATGTAATCAAACACCACCTGTTCCCCAATAACATATAGAAATATATTTTTAAAAAAGAACAATAGCAGGAAAAAAATGCTTAATCAACCAGAGACCAGAGAGCAGAAGGCTCCAGGGAGAGGATACAAGAGCAAGAGGCAGCAGAAACTCCGATTGATAACTTTTAATATCCATATATTTCCCCATATTTCATGCAACTGAGTTTTGTGAAATACCTTTTGATTCTTATAATGATATATCTTCATACAGGGTGAGTTTCTGTTCCTTGCAATTAAAGAATTCCTAAGGCCCTGTGCCTTGCAATGAGTTGGGGGTGAGCAAATATCTGTGGAATCCAGGAATAAATGAAATCCCCTTTGCAAACACCATTTACTTGTTCCTCTGACTGTCAGCCTGAGCAAATGCTGCAAAGAAAATGGGTTTTGGGCGGTGAGTGGTGGATTCTGTCCCCCCTTTTTAGAAATCGCTTTAGTCGGCTAGGTGCAGCGGCTCGCATCTGTAATCCCAGCACTTTGGGAGGCTGAGGTGGGTGGATCACCTGAGGTCAGGAGTTTGAGACCAGCTTGGGCAACAAAGAGAAACCCTGTCTCTACAAAAAATTAGCCAGGCATAATGGCACGTGCCTGTGGTCCCAGGTACTCTGGAGGCTGAGGTGGGAGGATTGCTGGAGCCCAGGAGGTAAAGGTTGCAGTGAACTATAATTGTGCCACTGACCTCCTGCCCAGCCTGGGTGACAGAGCAAGACCTTTTCTAGGAAAAGAAAAGAAAAAGAAAAGGAAAAGAAAAGAAAGGAAGGGAGGGAGGAAGACAGAGAAAGAAAGATTGTCTTGGTCTGCAGAGAGGAGGTCAAGATTGTCTCCTGGATTCAAACTTAAGCAAACTATAAATAACCCACGTTTCCCTCAATAGACTCTCTCCTGATGGTCACTCCGTTTATGATGACTGATTTGTATATTGCTCTCAGTGTCTGGACACACTCTTCTCATCTAGACTAGAAACCCCATGAAGAAAAGAACATGCTGTGTATTTTCTCTGTCTTCCAACACCAGATATCATGCCCAGAAAATGGTAGTAAGAATAGTAGTTAACACATACATAATGGTCTCTCTGTGTGTGTATGTGTGCAATCCTTTTTCACTACAAACTTGGGAGAGATATACAGTGTTAGAACTATCTGTGTTTCATAGAAGAAAAGACTAAAGTACAAAGCAGTCAAGTGTTTTGTGCAAATTCACCTGGCTCTCACACAATAAGGCAAGCAGTCCATCTGCCTCCAAGTGTATACTAAACTACCCCCTAAGCAGAAGCTCATTAAATACACATGCAATTGCGCTGGGTGCGGTGGCTCACACCTGTAGTCCCAATACTTTGGGAGGCTGGGACAGTCAGATCACTTAAGGTCAAGAGTTTGAGACCAGCTTGGCCAACACAGTGAAACCCCATCTCTACTAAAAATATAAAAATTAGCCAGGCATGGTGACACATGCCTGTAATCCCAGCTATTCAGGAGGCTGAGGCAGGAGAATTGCTTGAATCCAGGAGGCGGAGGTTGCAGTGAGCCAAGATCGTGCCACTGCACTTCAGCCTGGGTGAAGGAGACTCACCCTGTCTCAATAAATAAATAAATAAATAAATAAATAATAATAAAATAAATAAAATAAAACAAAAGAAAGAAAGAAAAAAGGAAAGCAAAAAAAAATCACAGGCAACTGATTTAAGAGGCCCAGAGTAACTGCCATTACGTACTCTTTCTTTAGTGAGTACAAATATGGCCATAGGGTAGTGGTTCTCAAGCAGGGGGCGATTTCGCACCCCACAAGATATTAGATAACATTCTGACTCCAGGAGGAAAGGGTGTTACTGGTGTCTAGCGGTGAGAGACCAGGGATTTTGTCAAACATTCTACAATGGATAAAACACGTATCAGTGAAAAAACGTCAAAACATCAGCAGGGCCCCTGTTGAGAAATACGCTCTAGGATGCCAGCTGACTGCTCCAGCCACTCTGTTCTTATGTGGAAAGGGTTCTCTGAAAGTAGCTGCCCCACTGAGATGTCACTCAAGCTTGTCCCTGGACTATAGCCATAGTAGCCTTTATTGCATGATGATCTCCACGCGGACTCCCTGTCACAGGATCTAATGGCAAAGGCACATAGGCCTACCTCTTAGCTACCAACATCTTATTATTCTCTTTGGACAAAGGTGAGGTGACCCTGGGGATCCCTTGGACATTGTGCAGATACTGTGCATGTCTTTCTTAACCAACAGTTTGGGGATGACCTACTCTTAATAGTCTTAGGATCTGTGGAGGGAGAAGAAGGACTCTATTCTGGAAGGCAGAACACCCAGATCTAAGTGAAGCTGGGGAAGTTACCTAAGTCCTCTGAAACACAGGTTTACTCATTTTGCAATGAAGCCAAGGCTGGATGGATGAGGAGAACAACTGAATTCGGTCAAGGTGTACATCATGTTTTCCTTTGCATTTGCAAAAAAAAACAAAACTCTGTGGTCAGTGAAGTCAAACTCAGAGCCAGGATTCAGAAGCTGGCTCTCTTTCCATAGCAGGCACAATCTGTTTTGAATACAGATCCAGTTGTAGAGGGAACGAAACACCTTGAGAGCACTTGATGTGGCACCAGGTCTGGAGTCAGTGAAGGCAACATCTGCTGATATGGCTACCTTGGCTGCCATGTTTTTACCAGGCCCACTGTTTTCTCAAAGCTCATACCTGATCAGGACCATAATGAGCCAATGATCAATTTCCCTTTCAGCCCTCATGAGTCCTTGAGGGCTGGTTCTTCAGGGATAGAAAGCTTGGCCATTTCTGGAAGTTGCCTTTCCTTGTGGGATTTCACATAAGAGAAAGAGGAACTCAACTCTTTTCAGAGAAGCACTCATTCAGGTCAGGCAACATCAGGGCAAGCTTACATTGCACATTATGCCTGGTCTACTAGTTCACAGCATGATGTGACCACAGAGAGCCTGATGCCCCCAGCTCACCTCCATGCCAGGCCATCCCTCCTCTCTATTCCCGTAACATTTTATTTTGATGTCTAATGCGGCCCTGGCTATAACATAGTATCAGCCTGTCCCTTTACCCCAAAACCAGCAAGGACTAATAGGACAGGGCTGGATTCTGTGGCCACTGCAACCTGGACGCTACGCTCAGGCCCGAGTGTGGTGAGGACTCAGTAAATGCCTACTGAATAAACGAGTAACAGAAAGCCTGGCCTACGCACAGAGAAATGAAATCAAGAGTAAACCCCCAAAGAGACCACCTGGTGAAAAGCAGAAAATATCATTAACTGAAAACAAGACATTTCTGAGAAATCCGCATTTCAGCTTTACCAGAGAGACACTGTACCACTTTGCCCAAGTGACACGTTATGAACAGAGAAAATACAGCATTTATTTCTATTACACTGAAGCTTCCTCTGTGTAAGTCAGAGAGGGTAGACACTCAGCATGGGGTCCCCCATGGCCAAAGATCCACGTTTTAAAAAAAAAAGAAAGAAAGAAAAGGAAAGAAAAAAATATATTTTAAAAAACTAAGAGTCTCCAGAAACCTATGTCACTTTTAGAATCAGATAAATAAGACTTCTTATCCATCCCTCATCAGTCTTTACATTTTAAAATCCAGCTCCTAAGAGAACTATAATCAAATATTTTTTAAGAAAAAAAAAAAAAGCCAGAAGAAAGCAATTGAACAATCAAATTTTAACTATCTTCACTCTCTAGACCTGGTCAGAATAATTCCCTTTCGACAAGATAAATTTAGGCTGAGAACAAGACAGCCTTGGCCCAGCTCCATAATTCATTGGCAGCTTTAATCTTCAGAACGAATATCAGTGTACATTTCAGGTTTTATTGCATTTTTTAAACAAATGATATTTTAAGTTCAAAGTGAATACATCATGAGTTGGCAATTTGTAATATGTTTTCACTGAAAAGGAAATAAAAATAAAATTCCTTTAGACTTTTTGATATGAATTGCAGACTTACAAAAAGACTGGTTATAGAGAATGTAGGATAGTAAAGGATACAAACAGAAGTCAATATGAAATAAATGCATTCCACAGACAGTCATGATAAATTTTAACGAACTCTAAAAGGATGAATACAATTCCTTAAAAGGATATGCTGGTAATATTGGACAGATCTATATGATGTAAAGAAATACATTTAGTCAATCTTCTAAATGGTTGGCCTTCAAAATGTCCAACACCCTCTGGCTTGCAAATGTCAGATATACATAGAAATCTTTATGTAGATATTTTGATCTTGGGTAAATTTAAGACTTCACCATCTAGAGATGCTGACAGAGGTTTGATCTCTCTTTAAACATTTTAGAACACTAGAACACGTATCTAACTAGCTGGTATACTTGCAATTCAATCAAGGGGTACGTAAATAGGCACACATTTGCAACTGGGCAATTCATTGAATGCATATACCAAGTATGACCATATCAACCATCTCCAACTTAAAACCATGTGCACAGAATTTACCTTACAATTTTGGAAACCAAAACAGAGCCAAACATCACTATAGATGCATTAAGCAACCAATTTAGCTGCCTACGGAATCAACTGAATGACAGGTAATGCTAACATTATTCTGCATCGACCACCAATAAGGTACTGACATAGAATTCTTGCCCCTTTTCATTAAAATATTAATGTATTAGTATCTTTTTTTGCCTATCATTTTCTTCTACTAGACTTTCATACCCTTTTTCTTCTCGAGTTAGTCATCTTCTGTAATAAGAATGTCTCTAGAAGAGCTGCAAAGTGTTCTCAAACACTGAGGTGGGAATTCTTATGTTAACTAGTACACTAATTTCATTGTAACGATATTCCTATGTTTTCTATACTGGACTAAACTTCCTCGTGCTATGCTACATAAATATCTTGACCATTCTTTGCCTATAGAAGTCCGTGGCTATGTCTTTTGGATGGGTATCTGCCCTGATAGACTCCTCTCAAGCTTCTTGTGCCTTTAAGGAACCCTACCACGAAGGCTAAGAAGTTTGAGCTTTCAGACTTAAATACCTGTATTTTATGAACATCTAGATTATGAGACATCTAGTTTAGGATCGTAGATTATGAACATCTAGCTTCAATTACCACTAGCTACACTGATGATTGTGGCTGCATCCCAATTAAATGGTGTCCTATTCACTTTGATTGTTAGAATAACTTTCTTCTGGTGGCACAGAGAATGTACAACATCCCACCTGGAGGTGGGTGGGAGACGGGGGCAGGCAATTCAGGAAAGGTTTCCGAAAGAAGGAGATATCTGCATACAAACCACACTGGATCTTCCCTGAGTAACCATAGATGCATTGCAGTAGAATATCATGATATTTTGCTTCTGAAAATCTATCCTCATCTTTGTTAATAACCAGCAGATACCATTCCTCCAGGATGAATAACGTGAAAAAAAAAATCATTAAATAAAAGTCGGTTAATTGCATTTCTTAAGAAATCCAACTTTTTAATGTTTCTTCTGAGAATGGAACAGCAGTATAGTCAAAGGATCAATTATCTTTCTTTAAAAAATGCAGAATACAACGCTTGCTATTCTTAAAGGGCTGCAGACACATTCCCGTTTCTTTCAATAAGAATAACTTGAAAAAGATGCAAAATTATACCATCTACAATTTGCTGCACACAAGCTGCTTTTGATTATATTGCCTCACAAACTAGATACTTTGCTGGGATGCATCAAATGTTTATCACTAAACATTTGAGATTCCACTCAGATAATTTACACATAATTAGACAGAAGCCCACACTTCTGAGCAGCAGCATTACCTCCTTTCTAACAGACCATTCTTAAGAACATTTTTGGTAGCATAATGAGTATTTTATGAGGATTTGTAATCAGTCTTAACATAGGTGGGAACAAAGGTGAATTACTCCTCAACACGATCAAATCATTACATAACTCAGTGCAGAATAATGATGAACTGAGGTTGGGAGAGGTAACCTGCCCAGGAATTTGGAGGAGTTAGGAAATTCTGGTCTTTTCCAGAGGCATAAAATGAATTAAGTGATCCCCTAGGAGGCAGAAAAATTAAAAAAAAAAAAAAAAAGAATCAGTCAAGGATAGAAGCCTCCTACTTAGATTTCCCTATTCTTTGCCTGCTATCAGGGAAGGAGATGAAAAGACACAATATAGAGGAAGGAAGAAAAACGAATGGCATTTTCTATCCACAGAGTCTTTCGTCATCCTAATGGATGCCCAGGCTCTTCAGGGTCTAGCCTTGTTTTTTCTGGACATCTGTCCTAAGGCAGAAACAAACCTAGCTGCCTCCATACAGACTAACATCACTCAAACTCATAGAGCCATCAGGGAGGAGAGGAACATTAGGGGGCGTGGAGAAAGTATCACCATTTCATGACACAAAGGCTGCAGCCAGAAATAGCTCAGTCCCTGGATACTGCTTCACTCTGCAGCTTCACTTCAGACTTGGCATTGTCCCTCCATGGGGTACTTCAGAATCACCACCTTGCAGGGTCTCTTTAAATCTACAAACCTGATTTGTCTCATTTCCATTTACGAATAAGGAAGTATGTTTGGGAGTTTCTTTATTGTCTTTACAACCAGAAATGATCTGTTTCAGAGTGAAATTTAGGCAGTGTATAATCTCAGCTATCTTTAGTTTATATGATGACACACTTTGTTGTTGTTGTTTGTAGATTATTTCTAAGGGGGGTTCAGCAACACCGAGTCTTACAGCAACCCCTGGGGCTGCCTCTCAGATCCTTCTGAACAGGCTGGAGTAGACATTCTCTACAGCCTCGTCTACCTCCAAACTAGGCAACATGTAAAGCTATACCTTGCAGATGATATCTTTGAGGCTGTAGATCACAAAGTGGATATTTTGATGCTTGTGGTATACACCATCAAAACAATGCCTATTAATCTCATAACTATAATCCCAGAAGAGTGTGTCCCCAGAACTCCAATTATGTTCCCTGCATCAGATAAGCTCATCATTTGCACAGATTTCAACTCAACCTATCATCCAAATTAGCAGCCTTTCCAGAACAGGTTATCTTTCACTAAAGAAGTCCAGCAATTAGCAACAAGAGCAAAAATACCAAATTCTACATAGTTATGGTAGCATATGTATGTAGATATGTCAAAAATTTGTGTATAAGAAAATCTATTTATGGTAATGCCTGGTGAGTGATCACTGCTGATATATATTTGATAAATGAATGAATGATGAAGCATCAGAAGCAACACACATGTCTAAAATAGGGAAATGGTTAAACAGAGGGTAATCTATTAACACATTTGAATATTATATAACCATTAGAAAACAAGTTTTCATGGAATATCTAATGGCATACATGGGAAATAGCATGGCACAATGCTATTTTTGAATGAGTTAGTAGCGTGGCATGTGATCTCAATTGTCTGTTTCCTCCCTTCCTCTCTCCCTCTCCCCCTTCTTTTTCTCTTTCCCTCCCTCCATCCCTCTCAGATATAAGCAAAAGTTCACAGATTGATGTAGAAGAGGGATCCAGAGCCCTGCCTGCTCAGCACTGCCTTCCTGTCCTCTCCACCACCCCTTGACCAGCTGCTCAGATTCTTGAACGTCATGAGGTCAATTAGCAGCTAATGCTCTAGGGCAGGTGCAGTGGCTCACACCTGTAATTCTAGCACTCTGGGAGGCCAAGGCAGGCAGATCACTTCAAGCCAAGAGTTTGAGACAGCCTGGCCAACATGGCAAAACCCAGTCTCCACTAGAAATATAAAAATTAGCCAGGTGTGGTGGCACACACCTGTAATTCCAGATACTCAGGAGGCTGAGCCATGAGAATCACCTAAACCTGGAAGGTGCAGATTGCAGTGAGCTGAGATTGTGTCACTGCACTGCAGCCTGGGTGACAGGGCGAGACCCTGCCTCAAAAAAAATAAAATAAAATGCTCTATCTCAAATAAATAAACAAATAAACAAAAACTAATGACCTCATCCAATCCTTCAAACTTGGCCCATAAGGAGACCTAGTTCCAGAGAGAAATGATCAGTTTAAGGTTAGTGTCAGAAGCAAGTACAAAGCAGAGAAGTCCCAAACTCTCAGGCATCCAACATATGTATGTATTCTCCAAGCTAAAAAGGAAACTGAGTTTGCTAAACTTGCATAAAGTTGTGTATGTGTGTGTGGTGTGCATGTGAGGGGTGTGTACTTTACAGTTCCATTTCTTCCTTATTGTGTATCTCTGAGCAAAGCAGTTAAACTTTCTGAATTTCAGTACTCTCAAGCATAAAATGGGGATAACAAAGCATACCTCCTTTATGAGGCTGTTGTGAGGATTAAATGACTTAATGCAAGTAGTTCCTAATATTACTTGGAACATAGCAAGCACTCAATAAACATCAGCTAATTTTATATAATTTGTTGACGCTGTGACTGCCATCTGAAAGATCGCAGAGAGAAATCTCCAGGATAGACAAAGGCATCATAAACAAATGTCTCAATTGGCTTCCTGGATTTCATAAAGCCAATGGGAAAATTCCACACTTATCTTTTCTCTAGTACTTTGTGTCATTTCAAATATCTAAGTGCTGTATTTTACTTAGTGGAAAGGAGGGTCCTTCAACCACCGTTCAGGAACAATCCTAGGGGATTTAATAAAAAGTAATATAGACCAGGAATACTACAGAAAAAGAGAAACAATCAACGACATACTGAGAGAATTACATAATACATTTATGTATGGCAGATAATGAAATTATGCAGTAGCAGAGAGAAAGAGAGAAAGGCAAACCAATGCAACTCTGGAAAAATAAACAAGTTTATGAACAACACAATGAAATGGGCATGGCAAATATCTTCTCCATTGTATTCTGAGGAATGGGGAATTTAGATAAAGTCACTAAACATCCTGTATTTAAAAATAAGGTCCACTTTTCATCAGAATAGAGCTTCCCAATTGAAAAGGCAGTTTCTTTTACATTTTCTCGTTCATTGTCAGGAAAATCCTGGGAGATAAGTATCTTGTTTGCAACTTTTCCATTGAAAAAATGAAGGCAGAAAGAGGTTAACCCACTTGGTCAATGGTACTAAGCTTATATATGCTAAAGCTGGGGTTTGCACTTAAGTCATCATCAAATGCCAGGGACCCTTGATGCAGCAGAGAGAATCTAAAATGAAATCATTCTTGTTTAGGTTAGAAACAAGAAAGGTACCAAGCCATTATCCAGGATATCAGTCCAACAGGAGGTCTGGACAGCACGCAGGAAACAAGCATCTCAAAGACACAGCAGAGTGCTGTTTCCAAAACTGAGCATAACATTCTGGCTCATGGATGAGAAAAAGAAAAATGGAGGAAAGAAGGAAGGGAGGGAGGGAGGAAAGAAGGAAGAAAGGGAGGGAGGGAGGGAGGAG